>NW_017731923.1:1096189-1097245 GCF_001890085.2 Hipposideros armiger
GAGTAAAGTTCCTTATCTCACAATATAGCTGGAAACAAGCCTATATCTTTAGAGAAATAGTCCCTTAATTTAGTGCTTCCTTTCTTTTGTTCTTTTAGGCTCTGACCTCGCAAATATTTGTTGAATATTGACACTATTTCATTATAAAGAGCTTCAAAGATCAATAAGAAGCCCCTAGCTGCCAGTCTAACACAGGAAGCATTTAGAAGTTGTCACTCTTGTCCTCAAAACAAGGGGGGGGGGGGAAGCTCACCAAACTGAAAATTACTCTTCTTAGATCAATCAGAGAATAGAGGTCACAGGGAAAACTGCCACCCTGAAAGCTAGAGAGACTGATGAATACAAAGAATCACAGCCTGCCTGAGACAGAAGCTGTTACAGGAACCAGCTAGGGACATTTAAGAGTGATTGACTGGGCCGGCCGAGTGGCTCAGTTGGTTAAGAGCTCACTCAAGGGTTTGAGCTCTGAGCAACAGTGGTTCAAGTCTAGCCCGAGCTGAGCTGCCAACAGGTGGCAGGATGGCTCAGCTGAAAAAAAAAAAAAAAAAGAGTGCTTGACTAATGGCTGGAGACTGAATATGGACTAGCTTAAAAAACGTTTGGGAGGGGGCGCTGGTCAGTTCCCATACTTTCATGAGTTTTACCTCCAGGAGTCTCAACATATGGGGGTGAATATTGAAGAGAAATTCCCCTGTGCTTCTGGCATGAAGAGATAAAGCAAACATCAAAATCAGACTCAGATATGGCAGAGATTTTGGTGTTATCAGATGGGGATGTATAAAAACTATGATTAATATGTTAAGAGCTCTCATGGAAAAAGTAGGCAGCATGTAAAAGCAGATGGGTAATGTAAGCAAAGAGATAGAAATTCCAAGAAATAATCAAAAGGAAAAGCCAGAAATAAAAAGCACTGTAAAAAAAAAAATGAAGAATGCCTTAGATGGTCTCATCAATAGACTGGACATGGCCGATGTCAATAGAAACTTCCCAAACTGACAGCAAAGAGAAAAAAAATGAAAACAAAAATGGAACAGAATTTCTAAGAACTGTGGGACA
>NW_017731923.1:1098144-1099291 GCF_001890085.2 Hipposideros armiger
GAGGATAATAAGTGTCTCTAAGGGTTGTTCAGGAGATTAAGTATAGCGCTTAAAATGCTGAAAACTACAAGGCATTGCTGAAAGAAATGAAAGAATATCTGAATAAATAGATATGCCACGCAATAGATTCAAGCATTAGAGTAGTCAATGGTGTTAAGATGTCAATTTGCCTCCAGATGATCTGTGTATTATGTGTAATTCCAACCAAATTGTCAGGGTTTGTTTTTTTTTGGTAGCACTTGAGAAGCTAATTTTATAATTTGTATGGAAATATGAAGACTCTAGAAGAGCAAAGAAAATCCTGAAGAAAAGTTCAAGGACCTATTTTAAAGCTACAGTAATCTAAATATAAACACAACGTGGTATTGCTGAAAGAATAAGTAGAATAATGAAATAGAATAGAACAGGCCCACACAAGCATCACCATTTGATTATGACTAAGATGCTATTACAAGTCATTGGGGGAAAAAAATAATCATTTTAATAGTGGCATTGGATCTACTGGATGTCAGTATGGGGGAAAAAAAAGAAAGAAAGAAAGAAACGGTCTCCTTTCACCTTGTACCATACATGCAAATTAATTTAAGATGAATTATAGGCCTAAACATAAAATGCAAAACAATAAAATTTCTAGAAGAAAGGACATCTTCACAAACCTTGGGGTACACAAATGTTTTTAGACAGGACATGGAAATCAGTAACCATAAAAGAATGGAGATATTAATTGGACTTCTTTAAACTTAAGAACTATTGACAGAATTAAAAGTCAAGATACAGGGAGAAGATATTTGGAAGATATATATGTATGTATGTATGTTATGTATGTATGTATGTATGTATGTATGTATGTATGTATCTGACAACAGGCTCCTACCCAGAATATATCAAGAACTCTTATAAACCAGAAGACAATACAAACAACAACATTTAAAAGGCAAAAGACCTGAATTTCAAAAAGAGGTTATCCAACTGGCCAGTACATATATGAAAACTTGGTCAGCATTGTAAAACATCAGCAAAATGTAAATTAAAGCCACAATGGCATACTGCTGTACCCCTACCAGAATGGCTAAAACTAAGAAGATTGGTAATACCAAGTGTTAGTGAGAATACAAAGCAACTGGCACTCTCATGTACTGTGGTGGGC
>NW_017731923.1:1103206-1104804 GCF_001890085.2 Hipposideros armiger
GTTATATTTGTCTGCAGTTTTTTTAAGCAATAGCAAGATGGGTTATAAGATAATGAAAAGTGAACACTTTTCCTGGGGTGTCACTCATCTGATAGGAGGGATGAATAGCTTAGAAAGCCAGCCTTTACTTATTATCACATTTATTACCCACTTTCAGAGTGGCATAATAAGTACACTACTTATTATCACACTTTCAGAGAACTCAGAGTGCTCTGACAGTTCATGAGAGCTTGTTACGCTCACTCAACCTTTCAGCAGTGGCCGGGTGTGACTCTGTGTAACCTCTGGTTCCTTCTTACCCTAAATTGTCATGATTCACTCTTTTCTCATGTTGCATTTATTCTCTCTCATCCATCTACCTATTCTATCACGTATCTTCATCTCTGTACATGGTTCCTAAACCTAAATCATTGCAACTGCAGAACTGGACATTTGTAAAGCTTTAAAAAAACTAAAATCAGGTAGAACACTAGAGGAGATAATACTAATGCATATTATACTAATATTAACGTATATTATACTAATACTAATAGATTACATAATACTAGCCCCTGGATTAAGCACACAAACAAGCAGGGCCTTAATTCACTAAATTGGTCTGCCCCATCTCAAGTATGCTGTATGTCCTGGCAGGATGCAAAATGACAGCTTCAGGGGCTACTTTTCCAGAGTTGGTCATAGGCTGATGACTCTTCCTGGTGATATGGCTAGTAGGAGGAGATGGCAATGGTGTTACAGCTCTAAAATATCCCCACCAAGCTTTGGCCTTTCTGTCTTTGACTAGGTTGGGGAGCATTTAGGGGGAGGTGCTTTTATTAGCATCTTTTGAAGACCTTCTTGGTATTCTGACTTGGGCTGAAATTCTCAAGAACCAAGGAACTAAGTCTTAGATTAGCCTATTACTGAAGATGAGAAATAGAAATTATTTGCACTGGAAGAGCTATATAGATGTCTATGGATAAAATGGCTTTCTCTTTCTTTCTACCCTTTCTATTCTTCTTTCTGCCATTTCTTTATCATCTTCTACTCACTACTAGAAGTAGGGGATTATAACTCTTGAGGGCAAGAACATGTGATCTTTGTACCCAGCAAGGCATCTACTTCTGTGCCTGTAATGTAGGTGCTCAGTATTTGCTTGTAGGATGGATGGATGGATGGATGGGCGGATGGGTGGATACATGGAGAATGAACAAAAGAAGACAGATTTAAAAATCTAACTCTGCCACCTACTAGCTATGTGAACCAGGCAAGTTGTCATGTTTAAGCCAGTATTCCATATCTTCCAAAAGTAAAAATTTCACTCACCTCATAGTTTGTTATGAGAAGTCAATGAGATAATCTTCAAAAAGCACTTAGCACAGTGCCTAGTGTTATTAAGCTGCTCAATAAATACTACCTAGTTAAGTGAAGATAGGAATAGGTGTTAAGATTGAGAGGAAGGGAATTCAAAGAGTTCATGGTGGATGACGGTAAGATATGGGTTTTTTATTCAGGTTGGGACTTAGAAAACCTCTTTGGGAATTCTATAGGGTAGGATCAGTAATAACCCCAAATCTGGTACCTAGTGAAGACAGAGTAAGGAATAAGTTGGGAGGCTG
>NW_017731923.1:1107355-1109740 GCF_001890085.2 Hipposideros armiger
AAATTTCTTTTGGAGTATGGAAAAAGAGGAAAGAAAATGATAAACATCGCCACCTCAGTAGCCATTGTGGTAGACTGTCTTGTCCCTTGGCTTGAAATCTAAATTTGCCAGCTAGAAAGCCAGAGATTCTGAAGCACCACCGGTTCAGGAAGGAACTGACCATGTGACAGAAAAGGAAGACTTGAGACCCAGCGTGCTTGGGAAATTCGCATGGTTGGCTGCAGAAAGCTCGGCATGACAGCGCCTGATTATTTCGGATGAGGGGTGATGCTTGGGAAATGGGAAATGGCAGGTCCCACTCATCTTCATCATCTGGATTGGTATTGTCCTTTTCTTCATTAGAACAGACAGTTGCCTGTGTGGTAGGAATTGAGGGGCATCACGAGGAAATGTCATGAACTCTTTCAATGATACGACTAAGAGGGACGTTCAATGTCCTCTAGTCTAGAAATGCCCTCCCCGCATGTGGGTGTGCCCCAGCCCTTGGGGCAGCCTGCGGAGCCTCCTTTATTTCCAGGTGTGCCACACAACTACCGTTTTCCATGTGGGCTATGACGTGAAAACAGCTGGGAGCGCCAAGTGGTCCAGCGCCGTCATTTCCTATGTGACAACCATAATGAGGTGAAGTAGCTTGGTCCGCTATTTTGGGCAGAGTCACAGCTGTAATCCAGACTTTCCAAACCCACTTCTCAACCCACCATGTAACTTCGTGCTTCCTCCACTGGCTTGAAATCACCTCTGCTGGTACAGTCATTTAAGGCTTAAATTAGATCACGTCAATGCCTGTCTTAAAACCAAAGGCATCCCCCCTGCAATTATGTGAAACCCAAGCTTTTTATTATGGGTGANTTGTTTGTCTCTCCTAAAGGTAAACATATAGAAATCCAAGATCCAGCACTTTCCATCCTGGGTCTATGTTCAAAAGAAATAAAAACATGGCCCCCAAAGACTTGCACAATATTGTTTGTAGCAGCTTCATGCACAATTGCAAAATCTGTTGTTCAAAGGGACATCAACAAAACAGATAAATATTCATGAATAATACAGATAATACAGTACACAAGAATAACACATCATTGCTATATGCAACATGGATGAATCTCAGACCTAGTGTTTTGTGAAAAGCGTCAGGGAAAAAGAAAAACATGCATCCTGTATGAGCCCATTTACATGAAAATCAAAAATAAGTATAACTCATCTATTTTGATAGAGGTCAAATAGCAGTTACCTTTGGAGCTTGTTGATTGGAAGAGTGCTGATATGGTTCTATATTTTGATCTGGAGAGTGGTTTCATGAATAGATATGTGAAAATTCACTAAGCTTTACACTTAAAATCTGTGCACTTCACTATATGTATGTATAAATATGCATATTTACATGTTTATTACACACACATACTGATTTAGGTACATATATGCATATACTCATATAAACATATATTTGTGTGTATACACACACACATACATACACACGCTTTCACCAGTGTCTAGTACATCATAAGCACTCAATGAATCATTATTAGCCATTTTCACTATTAAGACTCCCCGGAATAAAGAGGACAATGCTATCTCATTTCAGAGATGATGGAGGTGAAGCTTTAGCACACATTCAAACACTCTCCTAAGCTTACAGACCTGACCAGGGGAGGAGCTGGAGTTAGAGCTTATCCTGTGACACTGATCTAGGCCGTGGATGCCAGCCGCCTGGTGCTCCTTCAAGGGTGAATGGAGGGAGCTCTTTCTGGTTCCCAGCTACTCGGGGCATGCTGCTTTCTACCTCTCCTGCCTGGTGCTGGGAGAGCTCCCAAGCTCAGGTGGGCTGATAAGGGGAGGGCAGACGGGTGATCAGAGCAAGCACACTGGTGCTTTGATAGGATGCCTCACAGTAATTGGTAAAACAAATTAAAGATGTATTTACAACTCTGTACAAATTGCTTAGAATCATGCATTACTATATAGTTACTCGCAATTATTAACATGGTATACTATAACCCAGAACACAAGGACTGGGAAATAATGGGGTTTTGTAGAGTGCGTGCAAGGGATGCCCCTACTTCCGTTATTCCCAGCTCGGCAGCTGGCTGTGCTCCAGACACAGGGTAGTACAAGCAGAGGGGAACACGTTGCTCCACTCTGAAATTGCATCATGTGTCTTTGTGGTTCCATTTCTAGTTTCCAAAAGTACCAGTGTGGCTACTGGTGCTTGGTTTAATCTGAATGAATTTTATAGGTAGTCACAGGTGCTGCCAAAATTTGCCTGGGCAGCTCTCAGGGTGGCATCCTGGAGAGCAGAGGGAACAGCCAGTGCAAAGGCCCTGAGGAAGGAGCATGGTGGCTGTTCTGTGAGGAACAGCATGGGGAACAGTGAGACTGGGGCAGGTGATG
>NW_017731923.1:1116380-1117603 GCF_001890085.2 Hipposideros armiger
CATTGGCTCCATGAAGCTTTGCCTGCTCACTCCGGTTCACCAAATCCCTGTCACGCTGCCTTGCTTTATTTCCTCCATCCATCACAGATCGTTTTACTGGTTCGTTTACTTGCTTATTGTCTGGCTCTCCCACCTGAGCATTAGCAGGAACCTTGCCTGACCTGATCCCTACAGCAAGGCCTGGCACAGGGTAGGCATGTCAGCAGCTTCGTGAGTTAGTTAGCTCTCTCCTATTAAAATGTGAAGGATCCTAGGCAAGTAATATATGCAGTCATTATCAGTTACCCATAGATCGTTGTGAATTTGTTTATCAGCTTCTTTTCTGGAGCACCAGCTAGCAGGATTCATGACTATCTCTAGCAGCTCAGTGGGGGAAACAAAAGAGAATTAAATCCGATTGCAGAATGGGAAAGAGGTTTTATTATGGGGAGATAGGGATGAGGAAGAATCAGGTGAGAGGCGCAGGCTGAAAGAGGGTGCAGGCAAGGAGAGGACGCCTAAGGCTCCTGGAGAGGAGTCTGCCATCATAACCACTGTCACTGTCCTCACCAGCGGCCTCAAAGCTGACCCCACACATAGCATTCGTAGAGCCAGGCAGAAAGGAGCTGGAAAACATCAGCACATTTGTTCCGACTTCATCAGCACATTTGTTCTGACTTAAATGTCACCTTCTTTCCATGACATCACCTGTGAAGCACACAACACTATCCCACCTTGACCGTCAGGATTCTCAACACTCTGTACCATTTGCCAAGAGGAAGTTCAGAGAACCCACATAATAAGCAATGACTAGATGGAAGCTGGAAGAGGGATCTAAAAGAAATAATGGATTTCTAAAAACTCGGGAGGCCTTACTCTTTCCGGAGCCATTCACAGGTGAGGCTGCAGAAAGGGCAAGGGGAGGGGACAGTGACTTGCCCCAGGGAATGAGGGAGGGTGGCCGGAGATGCTTCTTTAGGAATTAAATAGAAACAATGAGAAAGGCTTTTGGAAAGGATTAACGACCATTGACAGCTGTATTCAGGGGGGAGAAATGAATAAATCACAGAATCACCCACAGCGTGTAGGTGGGAGGCACTGAACGGACATCACTGTCCATAGGTGGCACCAGCCGCAGCTGGAGGGGGAGAAAAGGCCAAGGCTGGACTTTCCCGAGTTCCTTATCCCCTCAGATTCTGCGGGGTTTCTCTTGGTTCTTTCAAAATAGGGCTGTGCCCTTCCCA
>NW_017736773.1:0-1302 GCF_001890085.2 Hipposideros armiger
AGTCACACAAGGAAGCAAAGACCAAAGAATTCAACATGCTGACAAAAGAAAAACATGGAAGAGCTCAACAAAGTTTGGGAATGGCTCAACAGTAAACTCAACAAAATCAAGTAAGACATTATCCAAAATGAAACATAGAGGGGAAAAAATGTGGAGGTAGGGGAATTGAAATAAAATCCAAGAGTTGTGAGACAGTATTAAATAATTTAATATATATGAAATTGAAATAAGAGATGTAAAAGAGAATGGAGCAGAAGAAATATCTAAAGAGATAACAGCTGAGAATTTTCTAAAACCACAGATAAAAATCGTTCAGAGAATAGAAAAGATAAATCACATATCTAACCTCCCGCCAAATAACCAGACAAATCATATTCAAAACTACTCAAAACCAAAGATACAAAGAAAAAATCTAAGGCAGAGGAAAAAACACATCAAGAAAAACATTTCTCTGGGCCGGCCGAGTGGCGCGTTGGGTAAGAGCTGTCTTGGGACGCCAGAGGAGCCCGGTTCAGATCCCACATATGAGGGCCAATGACACTGCCCTCTACAGCTAAGATGCTGAATAACAGCTCAACCTGGAGGTGGGCTGCTATGAGTCGCCATGGCCGGCTAGGCTGCAGCCCCTGCTGCAGTGGGTTGCCATGGGCTACCATGTGTGGCCAGCAGCCAGCGTGAGCGGCCATCAGCTGCAGTGAGCGGCCGTCCAGAAGCCAGCGACTGATCTGCCTCGCCAGGGAAAAGCGCAATGATGGTGTCAACTTGGGCCAGTGAAGCAACGTCCTCCACAACTAGACTGAAGAACAAAAAAACGACAGCAGCTTCTTTGTTCCCCTTCCCCCAATTCCCCAGCGCTGTTCCCACCCCCCAATTCCCCAATAAAAATATTTTTTAAAAAATATTTTTTAAAAAACCATTTCTCATCAAAAACTACAGAAGCCAGAAGACAAAGGAGTGACATGTTTAAAGCACTAAAAGAAAAAAACTGAGAATCCTATACCCAGGGAAACATTTCAAAAAGGAAAGGTAGACTTTTACAGGGAAATAAAAACAGAAATGTCATTACCAGCAAAACTACACTAAAGAAAAGGGCAAAAAAAAGTACTTCAGGCTGAAGGAAATACTGGGTTGTAGAAAAGTCATGACGCATGTTTGCGACAGATGGCACTGGTTCATTTTTGGAAGTAATAGTTATTCACATCTATGTTATTGCTATGTCATTTGACAGCTGAGAGTTCTAGCTTCATTCTAAACAAAAATGGAACGATTTGGTTGAGTTTGAGAGGTTTTACAACAAGTTGA
>NW_017736774.1:0-1242 GCF_001890085.2 Hipposideros armiger
AATACATAACTGTTATTAACGTTGCTATTAATAAGCTTGGGCCCACCCCTTGGCTACCAGTATAGGAACTTATTTGATGAACCAAACTTATCCTAACATTGTTTTCTGTGCTTCAGTTTCCTCTGCTTCATTTCATATATTCAGAAAATCCCCAGCTCTCTAAAATTCATTTGTAAAAAATGTCACGCTCTGAATAAATTAATCATTGATATTAGACACGGCCAAGCTGACAGGCAATGCAGTTAAACATTTAAAAGTGGAAGTGGACGCTGCCTCACACTCAGTCAGCGTTTTCCACGGTCAGCTTTCCTCCCATCTGCCTGGTCATAACCATCTTACCTCCTGCTCGCCGAACCCACGGTGTACATAAGCTTCTACGTGGTATCTGCACAACCTCCAAAACCCAGGTCAAAAGAGAATCTGGCTCAGTCCTTCCACTGTGCCGCTCAGGGCTCAGTGGCCCAGAGGTCCTGGGGAGACTGTCATCCCCATCCTCACCCCCCGGTAGGGCCTGATGTTGCCGGGGTCCTGATGTACCCCCACTTCAACCAGACCTTCCTTCTTCCCCTGTAGTCACCAGACTCTGATGCCCTCAGCACACGTGCTGACATCGATCGTCCCCACACGTGGGAAAGCATCATGGCCTCCTGGGCTTAGAGTGACGTCTACACGCAGGTGCCTTCTGAGAGGCGCCTCTAAGCTCGGGAAGGCTTGGTGGCTAAACTTGGCATCAGACAGAAAGACAGCCGGGCTGTGGGCTCCTGGACTTTCCGAGGAGATGGACATGGGAGTGGTCTTTGGCTTACCACTCACATCAACCTATTAAGAAACCAGAAGAGGGTCCTTGAGGAGGGTCGGCCACTTAGAAAAGCCCTCTGCATGCTGGCTGTTACATTACACCCACTCAGCAGAACGTCACCTACACATCACGGGGAGGGACACGGAGGGCCTCTGATGACCTTAAATTTTCACAATCCACAATGGTTTGCAGAATATATTAAAATAAGTACAATTTAAAATTTTCTAAATTAGCACTCTATCAAGGTCTTTGTAGTGCTAATCATTAGTCCCTAGTCTTAGAAGAGAAAACATGGTGATTGTGATGACTTTGTTTTTAATGCAGAGAGAGATTAGTCAGATTAGAAGGGCAGCTATGTGGTTTATTAATCAACAACAATGTTGAAGGAACAAAATTTAATAGAATGAGTGTAAGGAATATAGCTCAGCCCTTGCACACTTATA
>NW_017736775.1:0-1302 GCF_001890085.2 Hipposideros armiger
AAACAAACTTTCTTAAATATGCTCAAAGAGCTAAGTAAAAACACAAAGGACTAAAAGAAATCAGGAAAATGATAAATGAACAAAATGAGAATATCAACAGAGAGACAGAAATTATAAGAAAGAACCAAACAAAAATGCCAAAGCTAAAAATACAACTGAACTGAAAATTTTACTGGATGGATCCAACAGTAGATTTGAGCATGTAGAAGACACAATCAATTGACTTAAATACAAAGAATTTGAAATTATTGAGTCTGAGGAACAAAAAAGAAAAGGAATGAAGAAAAGTGAATAGGGCCTAAGAGGTTTATGGGACCCTATAAAGTATGTGTGCATTGTGCGAGTTTTAGAAGGAGAAGAGAGAATGGGGCAGAAATATTATTTAAATAATGGCTAAAACTTTCCCAAATTTTATGAAATGTATGAATCTACAAATCCATGAAGCTCAATGAATGCCAAGAAAGATGAACCCAAAGAAAAAACATTGGATCTTTATCTTACACTAGATACAAAAATTAACTCAAAATGGATCAAAGACTTAAACATAAGAGCTAAAATATAAAACTCCTAGAAGAAAATACAAGGGAAAACTTCACAACATTGGATTTGGCAATGATTTCTTCCATATGACACCAAAACACAGGCAACCAAGAAAACAAACAAATTGGAAGTTATCAAAATTAAAACTTTTGTGCATCAAAGAACATTACCAAGAGAATGAAAGGAAACCCACAAAATGGGAGGAAATATTTACAAAATATCTGACAAGAGGTTAATATCCAGAATATATAAAATACTACAACTCAACAAAACAAAACAAAACTAATCAAAAAATAGGCAAAGGACTCAAATAAACATTTTCCCAAAGAATATAATCATATAAATGGCCAATAAGCACATAAATAGATGCACAATATTATTAATCATTAGCAAAATGTAAATCAAACTCACAATGAAATGACACTTCACACCCATTAGGGTGGCTATTATTTTTAAAATTTTACTTAAAAAATACAAAAAATAACATGCATTGGTGAGGATGTGGGAATATTGGAATCCTTGTACCTTGCTGAGAGGAATGTAAAATGGTGCAGCCACTCCGGACGACAATATGGTGTTTCTTCAGACAATTAAACATAGAATTATCATATAACCCAGCAATTCCTCTTCTAGTTATATGGAAGAATTGAAAAGAAGTAAAAGCAAAGGCTTGAACATATACTTGTACACAATGTACATAGCAGCATTATTGACAATAGGCAAAAAATGGAAACAACTCATGTGTCCATCGACAGATAAATG
>NW_017736776.1:0-1302 GCF_001890085.2 Hipposideros armiger
TAGAAAGGCAAGAAAATAGTGAGGCCTTATTATTCCCTCATTTCCCAGTTTGACGAAAACCACGTCTGTGATTCCTCTTCCCAGTTTCTTGTTGTAGTCATAAAACAAATCTCGTAAAAGGAACATGCCCTTTAAAGAGCAAAACAGTCCACTCAAAGTTATTCAAATAGTTTGCCTTCCCCAGTTTTTTATCAGAGGAGACTATGCAGCAACCAAATTCACTAGCCGGATGGCTAAGGTTTCTGAACACCTGCAGTTTATCATGTCACTCGAGTGTATCGTTTTTTTCTAAATACTTTTTTTCCTTTCTCTGTTTCTCTCTGCATCAGACCCTCCACCCATGAAATTGAAAGATTTCTAGTAGAAATTCCTTTGTTGCATCAGCTTTTGGAAATATGGATTACAGTATTCTGTGAAAAACATTTATTACCCTGAACTGTGACTCAGACATTGTTGCATTTCTGGGGTTATAGATTTTCTTTCAGCTAAACTAAGGCTCTAAGTCACAGTGACAGTTGTAATGTGTGTAATACCACAGTACCAGATTCTATTACACACATATTTTTGCTAGAGGTTTACGATGTTAAAAATATTTCTTCTTTTTTCCAATACCTTTCTGTACCTGTTGTATAAATATATTAGAACCTATAACACCAAAGTCAATTTCCAGATGAAATGTGCACAACAACAGTAGTTTGTCCTTTAAAGAAAGAAAAGAAGGGTGGGGGGAGGCAGGGGCGAATGCTGCATAGGAGCTAATGATATTCAAGCACAATATTGAATTGTAATAAAAGATGAATGAGAGAAAGTGTGTGTCATTGTGAGGGATGGAGAAGGTTACAGAAAGCTGAGGCCAAGAAAGGATTTATCATGGATGTTGCTGCAGGCATTGTATTTAAAAAAAAAAACCTGCAGACTTATTTGCAAGTGTATTTTATGGGAAAATAGAGCAGTCTACTGAGGAAAGAACTTCTAAAGATTATCTTTTATACAAGATTAAGACAAAACTTAAGAAATATGTGAGAGAAATCTCAACTGATTCTCAAGGGGGTGGAACTTCAAATTCATCAGTGGGTCCTGTCAATTCCACAAATGCAGGAAGAGGTCTTTGTTAAAGTGCCATGGGTACTATAATTTTTCAAGGTAGGTTAGAAAAGGCACACATGGAAGTGGACTTAATTAGCACAGCCACTTGCAAAGCCTTAATCCATTAGAGAATCACGCCAACAAATCCTTCCACTTTTCTTTAGAATCCAAATTTTATTTAACACTCACAACAGTTCTCCTGGGTATTTAACAGTA
>NW_017736777.1:0-1302 GCF_001890085.2 Hipposideros armiger
CTGGAGCTGGGCTGCCATGAGTCACTGGCTATGGTGTAGACTGCAGTGGGGCTGCATTGGGCTGCTGTGAGCTACTGGGAGTGGTTGACAGCTGGCATGAGCTGCCATGAGCCATTGCGAGCAGCAGTCCAATGGCCGGTGACAAACTGCATCACCTGGGCAGAGTGCAATGATCATAATACCAACCTGGGCCAGCGAAGTGATGTCCTCCACAACTAGACAGAAGAACATAAACAACTGCAACTTGTCTGTTCCCCTTCCCTGTTTCTCCAACACTGTTCCCCTCCCCAGTAAAACCTTTAAGAAAAATATCTTTCTTAAAACTATTACAGAGATTGAATCAATTTAAAATCTCCCAACAAAGAAAATACTTGGAACAGATGGCATTACTGGTGAAATCTACTGAACATTTAAAGAAGGATTAATACCAATTCTTTCTCAAACTCTTCCAAAAGATTGGAGAAGGAATACTTTCTCACTCATTCTATGGGGCCAGGATTACTTTGAGAGCAAAATCAGACAAAGATACTACAACCACCCCCTTACCCTGTCCCCAGTATTCATGATTAATACTGAAGGGAAAATTCTCAATAGAATATTAACAAACTGAATTTAGCAGCACATTAAAAAGGTTATATACCATGACAAAGTAACATTTATTCCTGGTATGCAAACATCATTTAGCATATGAAAGTCAATGAATGTAATACATAACAATAACAGAATGGAGGACAAAATAAACATATGATCATATCAATTGAAGCAGAAAAACATTTGACAAAATTTGACTCCATTGCATGATTAAGCCACTCAGTAAGCTACAAATAGAAGGAACCTTCCTCAACGAGTTAAAGGTCAGATAATAAATACCCACAGATAACATCATACTCAATGATGAAAGCCTAAAATCTTTTCCACTAAGATCAGGAACACAACAGGGATGCCTGATTTGGCTATTTCTATTCAACACAGTACTGGAAGTTCTAGCCAGAGGAATTAGACAAGGGGGGAAAAAGTGTCCACATAAAAGAAATAAAATTATATCAATTTCATATGGCATGATTGTATATGTAAACAACCCTAAAGAATCTACACTCACAAAAAACCTATTATACCTAATAAACAAATTCAGCATAGTTGTAGGATACAATATTAACACAAAAACATCAGTTTCACTTCTGTACACTAGAAATTAATACTCTAAAAAAGAAAGAAAATAAATTTATTTATAATAGCATCAAAAAGAATAAAATACTTAGGAATAAATATTACCAGGGAGAGGTAAAAGACTTATACAATGAA
>NW_017736778.1:0-1301 GCF_001890085.2 Hipposideros armiger
GGACACTCTAATCAAATTTCCACCTTGAAAGGTTCCACATAAGTTATGATGTATATCAAACTCATAACATAAGATGCATTTGAAAACTCATTTAATAATTGAAAACAAACTCACTATGATGTTGAGTGTTTGTCTTTAAGTCTGTATCTAGAGAAGGAGGAAAAAGCAACAGTATTTTTAATGTTATCAGTTCTTTACTAGGACAAGCTTTAATTTTTCATAATCAGGAGTGGTGTTACTACCAGCCCCCATATCACCCACAACTGCCAGTGCTCAGATGTCCCATTGTGACCTTGTCTTTACTAATGATCACATCACAATGCTTTTCCTCAAATCAGCCTGGCAGCTTATCCCATCCAATCTCCCAAGCAGTGTGGAGGTAGGGAATAGTGGGGAGCTTTTGAGGACTTCAAGGGGAAAGGAATTTTTAAAATCTTGTCTAGCTATTACTTAGAATGATGAGTAAATCATTTAATATATGGCATTTGTAGATTGTTGTCCAGCGTCTGAAACTCCAAAATGATTTCTGAAAACTAGTGATAGGAATGTTTCATGTAAAACTGCCTGCGATGTTAGATCTGTTCAGTGTTCTGAAGATGAGTGGTATGGTACAAATCTCAGATGCAAGAGCAAGATGCACTGCTATATTCCCCGCCACCATTTTCACAAGAAAATGAAAGAATGACCGGGTCTTTGCTGAACAAATTTTGTGGAGATTGGAGAGTATTTTTCTCTATTCCTGTCAAGACCTTGAAGAACCAAGAGTTGAATGAGTGGCCTTCTTTTTTTCTTTTTTCTTTTTTAAAAGATTTTATTGGGGAATTGGGGGAGAGGAACAGCACTAGGGAATCGGGGGAAGGGAAACAGACAAGTTGCTGTCCTTTTGTTCTTCAGTCTAGTTGCGGAGGACATCGCTTCACTGGCCCATGTTGGTATTATCATTGCGCTTTTCCCGGGTGAGGCAGTTGCTCGCTGGCCTCTGGACGGCTGCTCACAGCGGCTCTTGGCAGCTCACACTGGCTGCCGGCCGCTCATGCTGGCTGCTGTCCACACATGGTAGCTCATGGCAGTCCACTGCAGCAGGGGCTGCAGGCTACGCTGACGCCAGCAACTCATGGCAGCCCAGCTCCAGGTTGAGCAGTTGTTCACCATCTCAGCTGTGGAGGGCGCAGCATCACTGGCCCTCATGTGGGATCCGAACCGGGGCCCTGCTGCTCAGAGCTGGCGTTCCAAGCCAGCTCTTAACCAACAAGCCACTCGGCTGGCCCGAGTGAGTGGCTTTCTTTGTTCCTGTTTCTCAA
>NW_017736779.1:0-1301 GCF_001890085.2 Hipposideros armiger
TTCTCAAGGATAGACCATATATTGGGACATAAAACTAGCCTCAGCAAACTTAAGAAGATTGAAATCATACCAAGCATATTCTCTAACCACAGTGCTTTGAAACTGGAGATCAACTGCAAAAAGAAATAGAGAATAACTACAAATATAAAGATTAAACAACGTACTACTTAACAATGCCTGGGTCAATGAAAAAAATAAAAAGAGAGGTCAAAAGATACATATAAAAATGAGAATGAAAATACACTGTATCAAAATTATTGGGATACTGTGAAAGCTATACGAAGAGGAAAATTTATATCATTACAAGCCTATCTCAAGAAACAAGAAAAATCCCAGATAAACAAACTCACATTATACCATAAAGAACTAGAAAAAAAAGAACAAATGAAACCCCAAGTCAGCAGAAGGAAGGAAATAATAAAGGTCAGAGCAGAACTAAATGAAATAAAGAACGAAAAGACAATAGAAAAAAATTAATGCAACAAAGAGCTGGTTCTTTGAAAAGATTAATAAAATTGACAACCCCTTGGCTAAACTCACTAAGATAAAAAGAGAAAAGACACACATAAACAAAATCAGCAATGAAAAAGGAGAAGTCAACACAGATGCCACAGAAATACAAAGGATCATCCAAGAATACTATGAAGGACTATATGTCACCAAATTCAATAACCTATAAGAAATGGACAATATAGCCTTCCTAGGGTGAATCATGAAGAACTGGAAAATCTAAATAGACAGATCAACAGTAATTTGCTTAAGGAAATTGAATCAGTCATCCAAAACCTTCCCAAAAGCAAAAGTCCAGGACCACATGGCTTCACTAGTGATTTCTACCAAACATTCGAAGAGGATCTAACAGCTGTCCTCCTCAAACTCTTCCAAAAACTGTAACAAGAGGCAATAGTACCTAACTCATTTTATGAGGCCAATATTATCTTGATACCAAAATCTGGTAAGGATAACACACACAAAAAAAGAAAATTATAGACCAATATCTCTGATGAATACAGATGCAAAAATCCTAAACAAAATTCTAGAAACTCGAATGCAACAATGCATTAAAAAGATTATACATCATGATCAAGTGGGGTTCATCCCAGGGGGCACATGGGTGGTTCAATAAGTGCAAATGTGATAAACCACATAAACAAAATAAAGGACAAAAATCTATGATTATATCAATAGATGCAGAAAAAACATTTGACAAGATACAACATCCATTTATGGTTAAAACAATAAAGTTATTCTAGAAGGAAAATACCTTTACATAATAAAGGCCATATATGACAAACCCTCAG
>NW_017736781.1:0-1280 GCF_001890085.2 Hipposideros armiger
AAAAAAGCCCTTTTAACAACAAATTTGTGTTGAATATTAAAAAACATTTAAATCAGTTTACTGTCTCCACTTAATATTCATTTGTGACTTATTCATTCTACCTGTAATCCATTAGCAGACACTAAACTTTTAAGAAGAATATATAGGAAAAAAATGATAATCGAAAGCATTCTATTTCTTATTTTATTTTTTTCTACAAATTTAGAAAAGATAGCCCTAACTTTAATTTTACCTATGAAACATCTTAGACCAACTCACAGAACACCATTGTTCTACTGGAGCAAAACTGGAAAAAATTTGGCTAAATGAAAGAGATGAGAAAAGTTCTCTCATGAAGCAGCTTTCTTATACTGCCCCTGCCACTTGCATCCATCCTCAGCTTTAAGAGAATCACCACCAGCACCACCACCTTCACCACCAGCCCAATCACCTTTACTATCATTATGCTGAGTGTTACTATCTCCCATGTAGCATAGTGAGCACTTTATCAGCATCATCGCATTTAATGGAGTAGATATTATTGCCCCATTTTATATATGAGGGAACACTTTTATTATAGCTTATAAGGGCAGAGTTGAGATTTAAATCCAGGTATGTCTGACTCTACTGTCCATTTTCTTAACTGCTGCCCTATGCATTCCTCTTTATGACCCAACATACAACAGCAACAGTGGAAAATAACAACCCATTGTATTTTGTAAGCCTGTCAATAAACCCTTTCATCAGGTGGTTTAAAAACTTCTATAAATCTATCACTATATTACCCAAGGAGCATCTGTCTCCTGTAATCAGGTTTATATACTTGTAGAATATATTTTATAGAAGTAGTTGTATATAAAAAGATGTTGGCTGAAAATCAAGAAGGAAAAGTCAGGATTGTTGTGAAGATAATAAAAATATAGCTCAAATACCACTTTTTTCTCCCATGAAGGCTTTCCTTGACTCAACTTTCTCTGAACTCCCTTAGCACTTTCCCTTACCCTTAGCACATTGTCTCTCAGTTGAACCCCCAAAATCTGCTAAGCCTTTTGTGCAGGTGTCGGGGACACAGAGATCAAAGACACAGTCCCTGCTTTTAAATAGCTCCTGATAAAATAGGTATTATGATACCTACAAGGTGATGTGAAAGAGGAAAGGCATCTAACAATATCTAGAAGACCTGGGGGGCAAGGAATAAAAGAGGAATGTGGGCTACTGGGAAGAAAAGTGAGAGGGAGTGGGGATTTTGGTCCTTTTTCCTAGCCTTGAGGTGGGAATAGGAATTAGGCAGATGGAGAAGG
>NW_017736782.1:0-1301 GCF_001890085.2 Hipposideros armiger
TAGAAATTTTCAACTGTTTTATTGTATACAGTTTAGCATTGAAATTCTATATTTTGTTTTTATCTTTATGAAGATATTAAACACATTTATTTGAAAATATGTGCCTAATAATATCAATACCTGAGGACCCTGTGTGTTCTTTTCCCATTGTCTATCTTTCTGTTGATTTTCTGTTTATTTTTTATTTGTGTTTCCATGTTTCTAGTTCTTTTTTTATTTTATGTTGTGCAGTTATCTAATTGACATAATCTTTTTTCAGGAAGGATTTATGTTTGCGTTTGCCAGGGACCTGTGGCACTAACATTGTGGGGTCACCTTGAAGTGTATTCAGGGATTGAGATGATTTGAAGTTGAGTTTCAGCTCTGAGAAGACCTGTCAACTTCTAGTTTATCTTTATTCCTATCAGCACGGTCCTTTTGATCCAAATCAAGGCAAGGGGTGTCACTAGGGCCAACCTGCTTTGATGGCACCGTCCTCCAATCCTTTTCCCCTGATAAAATGCCCTCAAACTGTCACAGGAATACTTGGGACAAAAAGAAAAGTGACCTGTCAGGCTCTACTCCCTAGGTGTCTGTCCTTCACTGTATCATGGCTGCCTAATTCTTCCTTAATTTAATACATTTGCATGCTCTTCTTCCTTTTGCCTTTAACATATATGTGTATGTATATGTGTGTATATATACACATATGTGTGTGTGTGTGTATAAACCAGCTTTTCTAGTCTTCAGAGTTGATTCTAATGACTTTTTCTGTCATTACTTCAAGTATTATTTTTACAGTGTGGTAATGATTTACAGCTAGTTACTTTCACCTGTCAACATATCAGCAAACAAAACTTTATAGGGCACTTGATGTGATATGATTTTAATGGCTCTTGGATATTTGTGCGTACTGTCTTTTTTTATTCATATTGCTTTTTTTGGGAAATTATACTTTTCCCCTTTTTTAAAAAAAGATTTTATTGGGGAATTAGGGGAGGGGAACAGTGTTGGGGAATCAGGGAAAGGGAACAGACAAGTTGCTGTGCTTTTGTTCTTCAGTCTCGTTGTGGAGGACATCGCTTCACTGGCCCATACTGGTATTGTGATCATTGTGCTCTTTCTGGGTGAGGCAGATCGGTCGCCGGCCATTGGATGGTGGCTCATGGCAGCTTACACCGGCTTCCGGCCACTCACAGTACCTCACGGCAGCCCACTGTAGCCCTGCTGCAGCTTACACTGTTGCCGGCGACTCATGGCAACCCAGCTCCAGGTCGAGCTGTTGTTCACCATCTTAGCTGTAGAGGGTGCAGCATCACTGG
>NW_017731924.1:0-897 GCF_001890085.2 Hipposideros armiger
AAGGCCATTGTGTCAGAAAGTACAGCAGCTACTGAAGACGGATGGGAACACATCAAGTAGCTAGAAATTCGTTTGAAACCCAAACCTCAGCCTAGAAACATTTAAATAATCAGAATAAAATCATCATCATCATCATGTTATAACACACTGAATTGAAAAATCCAAAGTCCATAGTAATAGTCAACTAGTGGGGTGGGTGCTGGGAGGAGAAGAGAAATCTCATCTTTAAAGGAGAATGGGAGCATATAAACGGGGAAAGTGTCATAAATTTGGAAAATCATCAGTATTAGTCAGGGCTCTCCAAAGAAACAGAGCCAAAAGGATATATGTTGATATGTATGAGATAAAACCTATTACAGGAATTGGCTTATGTAGTTATGGAGGTTGGAAAGTCCCCAGACCTACCATCTACAGGTCAAAGAACCAGTAAAACTGGGGGTATAATTTAGTCCCAGGCCACAGGCCTAAGAAGGCGGCGGGACTGAGCTAAGTCCCAAAGGCCCGAGAACCAGAAGCTCCGATGTCTAACTCCAGGAGAAGATGGATGGCCCAGGTCAAGAAGAAAGAGTGATTTCGACCTTCCTCTGCCTTTTTGTTGTACGGGGGCCTCACAGACAGGATGAGGCCCGCTCACATGGAGAGCGTGGATTGTTTTTACACAGTTTACTGATTCAAATGTTAATCTCTCCCAGAAACATCGTCACAGACACCCCAGAAACAGTGTTTTACCAGCTATCTGTGCCTCCCTTCCCCAGTCAAATTGACACACAAAATTAACCATCGCAGCATCCCACCTTGATTATCACCAAACTGTGCTATTTCTGTGTCAGACTCTTCTATGATGGGCGACTGATTTACCTAAGTGGTATAAGTGGCAGAAATGTATTGGATTTTTAA
>NW_017731924.1:3777-7190 GCF_001890085.2 Hipposideros armiger
CTGAACGAATATGAAAATACAACACCATCATGAATCAATTGATACACAAAAAGCATTTGGCGAAATTCAACACCCATTTTTTCATAATAACTCTCAGAAAACTGGGGGTGGGGGAAACTTCCTCATCTTGATCAAGCATATCTACAGCCAACCTACAGATTATTCTAAAATGTATACGTGAAGGCAAATAAACTATAATAGCCAAAACAACTTTGAAAAAGAACAAAGTGATGGGAGGAAACAGTCTACCAGGTTTCCGGACTTATTAGCTCGCTAATAATTAAGGCAGTATGGTATTAGCAGGGGAACAGATGGACGGTCCAGAAGAGAGAACCCAGAAACGGATTCCTAATATAGGTGTAACTGATTTTTTCAAAAGTATGAAGGCAGGTCACGTGGGGAAGAATAGTTTTTTCAACAAATGGTGCTGAAGCAGCTGGAAAAATATGGTTTTGACCTAAACTTCACAACTTACATAAACATTAACTCAAAATGGATCAAAGGCTTCAATGTAAAACTATAACAATTTTAGAGGAAAAACATAGGGGAAAATTTTAAAGATCCAGGACTAGGCAAAAATGGCTCAGACTTGGCACTGAAACTATGACCCATAATATAAAATAGTGATATCTCGGACCTCATCAAATGTAAACACTGTTGATCTGTAGAAGGTTTTGTCAGGTAGAGGAAACCATAATTTAGAGACTGGCAGAAAATATTTGCAAAGCACATATCTAACACAAATAAAGAACTCTGTCAACTCAACAGCAAAAACAAACAATCCTATCAGAAAATAGATAAAATACATAAAATGAGATATCACCAACCTATTTACAGATGGCAAATAAGCATGTGAGAAGGTGTTTGATATCAGTAGGCAATAGACAAATGCCAATTAAAAATACAATGAATTACCACAAACCTATCAGAACGACAAAAATAAAAACAGTGGTAACACCAAATGTTCGTGAGGATGTGGAGAAACTAGCTCACTAATACATCCTTCGCAGGGATATCAAAAGATACAAATGCTCCAGATAACAGTATGTCAGATTCTTACCATAAACACGCAATTACCACACGACCCAGCGACTCCATCCCTGGACGTTCATCATAGAGAAATAGAAGCTGATGTAAACACAAAAGCCTGTCCATAAACATTTGCAGTAGATTTATTTGTAATAGCCCCAAACTTAAAACAACCCAGAAGTTCTTCAATGGGTGACGAGCTAAACAAACTCTGCTATATTCACACCATGGAATCCCACTGAGTAATAAAAACAAACTGACTTAATAGACGCAACAATTTGAATGAATCTCCAGACAATATTGAGTAAAAAAAAAAAAGCAATTCCAAATGTTGACTACTGTCTGATTTAATTTATGTAACATTGTGGAAATGATGACATTAAGGAGAGAGCGGAAGACTGGTGACAGGGTGTGGGTGTGAAGAAAGGAGGCATAGCTATAAAAGAACCACCAGAAACAGTGGGTCATGGAATGTTCTGGATCCTGACTGTCAATGTCAATACCTGCTTGTGACATTGACTATAATTTTGCAAGATGTCTGCATTCGGTAAAACTGGGCAAAATGCATATGGAATCTCTCTATTATTTTTTTACTATTGCATGCGAATGTATAATTATCTCAAAATAAAATCATCAAACAATGATTAAAAAATGATGCTCATGTAATATGTTCTCTTTTTAGAACTTTCCCCTAAATAGGAAAATACAGTAATTACCACAGGGGGATTTTGGTAGAATCGTTTTTTGATTGGATGATTTGTGAAATATGTCCAAGAAAGGGGTTAAAATTCTAGTTTTCCCACGTGCTAATTATGTGTGAACAACACCAACCCTGTGACCCTCAATTTCTTCAACTGCAAAGAGGAAATAACAAGACATAGCATTCAGGATGGTTATGGGGCATAAGGGGACAGTGAGAGGACATAGGTACAATCAGCTGGCACTTAGAGGTCACAAGAATTTTCTGAAATATAGTACCTAGTTCAAGCAATTAAAATGCATTCATAAAAAAATATGTATTCATATAAAATATGTGTTTTCCAAATTTAATCAAATTCATTTGTTAATCAAATGAATCATGTTTATTGTGTATCAGGCACTGTTCTAAGGCACTTTCATACATATTGTGTCCCTCAATCTTTAACCTATTATTATTGTGATTGTCTTTCTTTCTTATGAGGGAACTTATGTTTAAACAGAGCTGAGTAACACAGTACAAGGTCACACAGCTCACAACTGTGAGCATCCAGGCTCCTGGATCCGTTCAGTTCCGGGATTTTAGTGATCAGAGGNGGGGAAGGCTCAGCTAATCTCAGGCTGTCCACACCAGCAAGGTGGCAGCGTGCAGCCACTAACCTCTCACAGCCACCCAGAAAGCCCTGTGGCCAGTGATGAGAGATGGACTCACGCTAAACCTCCCATGCTCCTTGCAAGGGTCAGGCACTTCTATTTCTCTTTTCATGACCAATGTTTGTTCCTGGTAAGAAAGTACAGTGGTAGGAGATTTTCTGATTTATCATGTGCTTTCTCTTACAATTTTTTTTTTAAATTTCTGACACATGCTTGTGGTGCAGAAATATATATTGTCACTTCAACCTCAATATTTTAAATTTTGAAAATCAGCAATATGCCAACAGCTAGAGAACAAGTAATTGCGGGGAGGGGGGAAAGGGTGTCTTGGTTGTGCATCAATATTTCAATAATAAGGGAGAAAATGAAATAATTGAGTTCAATATGTTCCCTCCAGTGGTATGATATAAAACTGTGTTTCCGGGGAACACATGACAACCATACATCCTGAGTTGTTGAAAATTAATCTTCTTATTGCTAGGACTATTTGCAATAAACAAAGAATCCTTAAACTTGGATATACTACTTGAAAATTTAGCTTGATTTTATAAAACCTGATCTAGACAGGAACTCTCATGAAAGAGGAACCAAGGAGATACACGTGTCAACTTTGTACACTTTGATTGGGTTGACAAGTCAAAGAGTTCTCCGCCACCAATGCATTTTCCACATATACTCTGGGCAAGACTAATCTTTTGAAAATGAATCTTTTCTCATCCTGCTGCAATCCAAATCTTTCAGCGAGCCCCTCTTGTCACGCCATCTGAAGCTAAAGTAATCTGCTGTGGTTCAGCTTTAACTATCTAAATATGTCATTACAGACGACTCTCCAGCCACACCTTCCACTCCCATCCAGCTGGTCTCTCTGCTGGCACACTTACATGCCAACGTGGCTTCCATCTATCAAGCTCTTCTATATAAACTTGGGTTCATCTATGATAAAAACCAACTTACTTTAGGCCAGATATGATGCCCTCAGATTTTTAATTCCTATAACCACTCTACAACATAGATGCTATTGTTACCATCCTGTA
>NW_017731924.1:10330-19221 GCF_001890085.2 Hipposideros armiger
AGAGCTGAGTAACACAGTACAAGGTCACACAGCTCACAACTGTGAGCATCCAGGCTCCTGGATCCGTTCAGTTCCGGGATTTTAGTGATCAGAGGATTTCATCACATGAATCCTTTTTCCACCTCCAGGTGACAGACAGTAAGTGACCTCTATCTCCCAAGTGAGAGCCGATAGGTGCGTCTTGCTAGTACCCTGACATTGCACGTGGACTTCGGCCAAGTCTGGGCTAGAGGAAATGGAAACACTTTATAATAACTGCCTGAGGTCTGGAGTCACCAAGAAGGAGATGAGAGTAGCACAGAGTTAAACAGCTGACGGCAGGCGGAGGTGAAGGCAGTGAAACAGCAAAACCCAGAGGTGGCACTGAGTCACGTCAGGAAAGCACCTGGTCTCCTGGGACAGATACTGTGTTCACAAGATGTCATACCGGATACATTGCAAAAAGCCAGAACAACAGGCAAAGATCCCCAGCTTTGGGATAACAGGAAGGGGCCAGAAAACGGTCAGTTTCATACAAGCCACAGGTTAGAATTCAAAAGCAGGGATTTAGAGGCAGAGGGGAGGACACAGAACAGGGATCGAGGTGAAATGAAGGCTTTACATGCAGTGGTGTTCTTTAAAGAAATCAGAACCGCTGTTCAATTTATTTCACAATGTCTATTACACCTTTCTACCAGGCACTCTGCTAAACACAGTGTCTGAACAAGACAGTCACACTGATGTCCTCATGGAGTTTTCAGTCTAGTTGAGAGGAAGACTATTACACAGAGATTTGGTCAGGCACACCATACTATTCAATTTAATCAAATCTGTGTCTATTGGACGTCAGGCACCAAACCAGATTCTGAACCTGTGGCCAGACCATCTCGGCCCCGTAGAGCTCCCTACAAAGGCAAAGCCAAAGGGATGTCGGTGGCACTGCACACACAGGTGAGTGTCAGTGACCTCAGCAATGAGAACGGGACAGGTAAGAACGGGGGCTGGAAAGATGGCATCATTGCCTTCCTGCACAATCCGCCCTCCTCACCGTCACCTGGTTCTCACCTCTGTCCTCATTTAGAGTTCCAGGTTGATGCCAGAGCCCATATTGACATGAGGAGATGGTGAAGGTGGGGGAGGGGGACCAGAATCTAATCTAGAGGATCTTGATAGCCTACCAGTTTTATAAAGGTTTGGAAATAAATTAGTCTGACATAAAGTAGTAGTTGGCATTTATATCAAGTTTAGATTTGTATATCAAGTATGTTCCAGTGAGTCCAGGTGGAAAATTATGTAAAATGTTAAGACTTCATTGAGCAGCCAGGTGCTGGATCCAAACTGAGATTCCATGGGTCAATAAATAACCCAGACCCATCAAGTATCTGGTGGTCATGGGAAAACTATTACTTCTTTTAACAGATCAGAAAAGTGGGTTGGTTTTTTCCCTTTAAGAAAAACCTTTTAGTATTTTTTTTTCCTGAAAAAGTCAAACACCAACATATCAACACAGTTGGAAATACTGAGCACCTTATTGGTATCAATCAAATGTCAACACCATAGATCTTTGCCATTGTAAATCACTGATCTCATGGGAGTGCAGAGCGAGCTGGTTTCTCAGAGGGGAATTTCGGATCTTTGCTAGTCCTTATGACTAGCGGGGACTTGGGGTTAATGCGAGTTCATTGGAGAGGCATGGCCATCGGAATCTTGGATAGAAGGGGTTTAACTAATATTTTTGTCTTATTCTCAGAGTGGAATCAATTCTATCAATATTTCCCTTTCCATAACTCCCACCTCAATTTCTCCAATTCTGCCCCATTTACCATCCAGTTTACATAACACTGCCGGGCTATGTCTCCCATATTTGAGTCCAGATCAGAATGGGAGTATTGTAGGATAGAAAGGCAGATAAGCTTATTGATACTGCAACAGTTTAGCTAAGAGTAAATATTAGTAGTAGTTTAGGTAATATTAAAACAGTAGTTTAGATAATAGTAGTTGGAGGAGGAGCAGTTGCTACAAAACAGAGGAATCATGAGCATATAGAAAGAACAAGGACCCAAGCCCAGGACTTCTCACGTCAGGTCCTGGATTCCCCACGAGTTTGTGTCACCTGGTACAAACTCCATCCCTGCTGCTCTCCTTACCATCAGCGCCTTCCACCAGCAGCGATAACTGGATTCCCAGGTAACATAAGAATCTATAGACAGTACAGCAGGCGTGTCTGCTCCAATTTGTACTCTCTTAGCCACTTTTGGGTTCGCCTGCTGCTCCGGTAGATAATTACTGACAAGCGGACAGTGTCGGCCTCTCCTGCCTTCTTTATCTGAAGGCTTTCTCGGGCCACACAAGGTTTCTCTGCCCTGCACACCCTGCCTGAAAGTCCAGGGGTGATCACACACCAGGATCAATATTTAACAGCAGAGGGACGGGAGTCTGTGATACACGGCCTCGGCCCCTCGGAGTTTGGTAGGAAGATGCTAACGTTCTCGCAGAGATGTCTGTGAGTTTGAGTGCCACTGATTCAGAGGGGTAAACCTGCTCATCAATGCGCTCGTTACTGGTTTTTCTCTTGCCCTATCTACTTTCTCACTCGCTCTAGTGTATGTACTTCCTGGAATCATCTCCCAAATAAACGACCTGCTTCAAAGTCCTTGTCTCAGGGTCTGCTTTAGAGCAGGCAGACAGACAGACAGACAGGGAGATAGACAGGTGACAGATGATAGATAGATAGATAGATAGATAGATAGATAGATAGATAGATAGATAGATAGATAATTGGCTGTACAATGGGGATAAGTGGCAGTTTTCCCGTAACAGTCCCCATAAATAAAGTGCAGTAGGCAATGTTTAAAAACATTATTTGCAAGCTTGCTAGGAAGTGCAATTGTTCACGAAGCCTGTGGGCTCCAAACGTCGATTGTAAAGACAGATAATTACCCGCACTTAAGATGCTGAGTTCCACAAGGACTGGCCTGGTTATTATTACTCTCAAGTCCTAGCACGGGGCCTGCCTCAGGGTAGAGACATAATTAAAATAAGATGAACCCATGAAGGAAAGAATGAACAGTAGGGGAAGAATGATTTTTACTCCAAGCACATGTATTACTCATGTTCTGTTTCTTGGATGGAGGGTGTATACTATCATCCATTACGATGGAGAAATAACTTATTTTAAGCAGTGGCATGTATATGTATATATACACTTACCTTTCCCAGGAAACCAGTCTACTCATAGTAATAAATTGAATAAGAAGACATTAAAAGTCAGGAGATGGCAAGAGGCAGATGTTCCAAACTCCAGGGACGCGCAGGAATAAGAAATTCCTGAATCAACGCTGTAATAAACGAAACCTCCACGATGCCACACTCAAGGGAGCCATTACCACCTCTTACATCTGTTGGATAACAAAGCTATTGATCATTAGAGAGTTGCCTGGAGGGAATTCAGCTAGGAAAGACGCTGTCTGATGAACAGAAGTGTTTGCAGCAATGACAATTCTAACGGGACCGGAATGCAGCATAAATCCCCGAGGCACAGAGTACCCGGTGATGGCAGAAATGTAGTCTGAATCCATTCTCATTACTTCGAACGTGTGTATCTTCCCCAGCCATTCCTGGGTTCCCTACACATATCTAATCCAGCTAATTATGGGACTCTGGGTCTTATAAGGATACAGAGGCAGCTAAAATGAGAATATAAGACATACGGATACCTAATGATTTAAGAGAAGTGTAACTTGGGCAACTTCTATTGGTACATTGAAACAAAATAAAAATAAACCTCCTCGTTGTCGACATATACGCACTGTGTGTCTTCCCTTAGCTGTAAGTCTGCTAAAGGAGAGAAGACGCAAATGTCCTAAAAGATATGCATCGCGAGTGTTTCCTGTATTTAGCAGACATCGGTCTATGAGCACAGGTATCTCTTTCTCTCTACATGGGATAGTGTGAGAGGAGTAGATGCAGGCGTTTACCAGGACAATAATCACACTGAGAAAACTAGGGGCTGGACCCGAAGCAAAGGCAGGTGGGCACCCAGTAATCACACACAGTATACTGGTAGCATGTCCCTTACCTCATGTCCTAAGATGATGGGTTAAGGTAGCGGATTAGTCAAAACCCCCACGAGAAGAGATGGCTGCTCGAATGCCATCTTTTATCGTCCAGGACAGGGACTCTGTTTGTGAGACACATTGTGATTGGACATGATGATGACAGTCGTAAGTTAAGGCAGAAAATCCTGAGAGCAAAACCTGATGGGCACAGAGGCCGAGAACGGGAGGCATCAGAGGAAGACTCTGTGATGGGAACAGAGAGAGAGAGAAGTTCGTCCTCATAGATTTTATATAAGCTAGAATTCCCAGTGGCATCATGGAATCCCTCAAGTCTTGGCTTTTAAAGGACTTTCTTATGAGAAAAAGGCTCTGTTAGGTGAGAACACTCCTTCCTTCCTTCTATTAGTGAATATTTCTGGTTTGACATACATAATTTAACAGAGGGCTGTTTAGCTTTGAGAAGAAATAATTTGGGCGGTTACATAATATCACTCACAGATTTAAAGGGACTAAAATTGGAAAAAGAATTTGACATTTTCTTTCTGGTACCAGACAGATCATGCAGTGAGTGAAAAATCATAGGAAGGTAGATGCTAATAAGATTTAAGAAAATACCGCCCTTGGACTGTTTTTGGTATAAAGGTAATGCTAGCCTGTAATATCAATTGGGGAATGTCTTCTTATTTTTTATTTTCTCAAATTATTTTATGCCATTGACTATTTAATAGAATTTACCTGTAATGTGCAGTAATGATTTTTGTTTGAATATTTTACTTAAGTGAACAATTTACCTAATGACATCGGTTACCTTAATTACAGTAGTATAATTTATATTTTGTACTTTTTTATAATTTTGGTACACTACTTGATTAGCTATAAGTTCTAATTGTCAAGTTCACTGAAATTGTCAAATATATTAGCAGTAAAGTTGTTCATAGTGTTTTTCTATCTTTTCAATTTTTGCTGATCTGCCCTAATGCCAGGTTTCATAGTTCCCACTATGTTTATTTGTGCTCGGTTCATTTTTCCCTTCATCAGTCTTAACAGAGAATCTATTTCTTTAATCGTTTTAAAAATAAAAATTTTGATTCCATTCTTTTTCCTTTTATAACCTGGGCTTGCATATATCATTCATTTCTGTTTTTAGATTTATTATTTCTTTTTCCTGTTTTGTGTTTTATTTTGAATTACTAACTTTTTTTATTTGAATGGTAACTCAATCATAATTAAGCCTTTCTTCTTTCTTTCTTATTTATTTCTAAAAAGATTTTTATAAAATATAGCTAACACACACTATTATATTAGTTTCAGGTGTTATCACCATATTATTGGCAATATTCCCTATGCTTTACTTTACATTCCCATGACTATCATATACTTCTTAATCCCTTCACCTTTTCCACCCTGGCCCTCCAAACCTCCCCTTTCTTAATATAAGCATTGAGTGCTACACATTTGCCTCAAGTGACCATGCTTATTCAAACAGAGCTTCAGTACAAGTGTCCCTACACCCTTCACCCCAACTCTACACTTAGAGAAATGTGCTGTCTTTAACCCCATGCATATAGGAATCCTAGAGCCATTACTGAGTTGGTATCTCTGAGTATCCGTAAACTCCATCAGACCTTATTAGAATAAACTCAGGAGCTAGGCAAGGCTGAAGCTGGTGAGTGAGTCACCGCAGGAGGGCAGCTGAATGGGGCTTCCAAATGCAGCAACAAACATGGCAGGACGATACGGCCGCCTTCTGCTCAGTGCAAGGGAGAAAGCTTGTGCTGTCCATTGTAAGCTAAATGGAATGGCACATTTTATTCTGCTACTATTTCAGGGGAAAGACACCTAGCACTGAGAATGCAGTAACCTGAAAGAGTATGCTGACTACCTTAGAAAGTTTGAAGATGTTTTCCTTTGCAGGATTTCCAGAAGAGAAACGTTCATGCAGATCACTGAGCACCAACACGGGAAGCCAGTGCTGGAGAACAAGTCCCAGTAGCAAGGACTATACAGCAGCAAATGGAGTTTTTATTTTTATTATCAAATTATGCAACCTAAACTATGCATCCCTACCCAGCCAGCACCACACTTCAAAAGGCAGATTTCTATAGCTGTCAAGAAAACACGCAAAGAGAAGCCCAATTTGAAACAACCACTGCGTGCCGTTACTTTAGCAGGGCTAAAGAAACAACAGGACAGGTAATTCATTGGGGTAATAGACTCTGGTGACAATTTACCCATTAAGGAAAGAGGAGGACTTGCACGTAAAAGAAGAAATGCTAGACTCCTTGGTTTTCAGTTGGAAAGATTAAAGATTCTTCAACTCATGTGCTCGTGCTTTCTGACAATTATTATTTCTGTAAACCATGGAGCAAAATGGAAATTGTGTCTCTTTTGTTGAGTATGATCTGAGATGGGTCAATATAATGTGATCTATAAATCTAAATATTTATTTTCAGAGCAGTACAAAGATGAAATTGGCTACTTTAACTGGAAGAGAGTTCCTCTTCCCTGGGCATGTGGTGGTTATCATTTATTTTACAAAGCAAGAGAATGAATGCTGTAAGGATCATGTCATGACAAAAAGAAGAGATGCAAGAAAGTCTTAACTCTTCTTCATTTATCACTATTATAATATCGGGGTGGGGGGGGGAAGAGCAGAGGAGGATAGAGAGAGAGGGAGGAAATGAATTCACAAATGGCATATTTTGGGACGCGCAAATAACAATATAGTCTTTCAATGATACCTATTTCAAGCTTGAAAAGGCCACAGACATTGTCAAGAAGGCTCAACTCTGGGCATGTGGAAAGACGTTAAGGCATCTGTGAATTTTAATTTTATGACCTTTAGAAACTGTAAAATCAAAAGCAATCAGCAGTATGTAATCATTTCAAAAGCTACTTAAAACATTTCTAAATAGATACCTATTGTTCCCAATAAAAATAATTTTATTTAATTATGAGTTTGTATTTTATCATCAACTTTTAATTAAAAACCGCTCCAAAATCAATTGAGAATGAGGGACCATTATTGAATGGAGGAGAAGAATCAGAAGAGCATGTATATTAATATTGCATATGCAGGAGCCAAACATCCTGACATCATATCCCTGCCCTTCTGCGCCCGCCTCCCTCTCTGCACACACCGCATGCACCGTTTATGCAACGGCTGAACAGTCCGTACTCCTTGAAGCACGCAATTCCCGCCAAGGGTTTACTGTCTGAAATGCCTAAGAAAATGAACTTCTCTGTGACACATTAAGAGAGGCGATCTCATTGCAAATAGGGAAAGTTTATCAGTCTTTTTTTTTTTTAATGTTTATTCTTAGTGGCATTGCTGTGCCTGTTCCTCAGGAATGAAACATCCCGTCCAACCAGTGAATAGCTGTCACACTGAAAAACCAGCCAAAGAGTCGTTCTGATGATGGCCTTCAGAAAGACGTCTGAAAAGGGCCATGTGATGGCATTCGGGGCAGCACAGCCACAGAAGTGGGACAGTCACACCTGTATTGGTCCACCCACCTGAACACCGGCCATTGAAGTTGGTCTCAATAAAGTACCCAGTTCTTTTGAAGAAAGGCGCCATCCTCCCAAGTCAGGACATTGAAGTGGCTCAGAATTCCAATAGCCTTGAAAACATTTAGTTCGGTTTACACGATCTTGGGAATAACAAAACAAAACATACACACTACAAGAAGAGCACAAAGCACTGTTTTCTCACATCACATCCCATGGATTATTTATAAAACAATGTATGTCGTCTGTTGAATGGGGCTGTTAGGATCAGAAATATCAGCTCTGTCAACAGCCACTGCTCCCCACACCTCTGCCTGATGCTGCCAAGAGGAATCATTTTAGAAAAGCACAGAGGAATCAGTATTCACATAAACAGTTAAGCCTTGGGATTTACGGAAAGCAATGCATTTTATATATTTGATTCTTGAATTTTTATGTCATTCTTTTTTTTGCTATACCTCCAAAGTTTCCAATTTAGAAGATACTCAAAACAGCAACTCAGCAGGTGATCTTAAAATGGGATTTGATTCACATGCTACGTGATGTAATTGATACAGCGACACTTTGAAAAGTGTCCATAAAATAAGATTTCCTTTTGCTCTCTTTGGCAACTTCACACGCTGCCTTTGATATCAAGGAAGTCAGATCAGCCATCACGTTTGCAGCTATCACATGTTATCATTCCAAATTTCTTCATCCTGCCACATTTTATAGAGTTAATTGTAATTCAGCCAAAGATGTCTACAGCACACGTCTGTGTCTGTCTCGGGTAGGCATTTCCTATTCTCATTCAAATATGCATGTTGGTGAAACTGACATGGTGACTAGCAAATTAAATCTTCACTCCGTTATGGTTCCATTTACCCTTCATGCCTTATTAAAATATTTCCCAGCTTTACAAGGAGAATAGAAATAGGTTGATTTGAATACATTCGTACCTATTATTTTAATTTACTTTGAAATTAAAAAAATTTGTTGTAATTGGAGCTTGGTAAGTTTTAAATACAGAAGCAGTTTCCACAACAAGGCAGAAAACAATGTTCTCGGCCTATTTAAAACCCTCCTGATGGCACAGATACAAAGAGCTGCAGATGTAATACACTGGAGCACGGGAGCTGTGGGGACATCGGCCGCGTGGAAGGAGTGGTTTCTCTTGTTCCTCTGTTGTCCTGGAATTGCTCACAAGGTGCCTTTGGCAGAGGAAATTCCAGCAACTGACCTCAAAGGAGCCTGCTGCCGTCTGCGTCACTCAGAGTTACTGTTAAGGACCCTGAATCTCAGATTCCATGAATGGAATGAAGTTGATGGGGTTTTTTTGTTGCTATTGGTGGTGGGGTTTTTTTT
>NW_017731924.1:19656-37714 GCF_001890085.2 Hipposideros armiger
AAGGAAGGAAGGAAGGAAGGAAGGAAGGAAGGAAGGAAGGAAGGAAGGAAGGAAGGAAGGAAGGAAGGAAGGAAAGAAGGAAAGACAGAAGGAAGGAAGGAAGAGAAAAAGGGAAGAAGGGAGGGAGGAAGAAAGGGCAGAGAGGTGGGACCATTGCCACATACTAAACTAAATTACAAAAATTGTGTTTCAAACCTCCATCTATTGTAATCTCTGTAGTGGATTTTTAAATTCCTAGAAATTAGGAGCTGTCTCTTATTTTCTTCACAGTGATGAGCTATATAGAAATCCTTAGTAAATGGTAGTTAAATATTTGACTGTGGGGAAGCAATATCTCTGTACCTTCACTTCTCCAGGAATGGTGCTATGTTTTCTCGCCTCCAGTAGGGATCTGTTGAGATGTGCTGTGAGCCTGGTTCTTCCAGGCTCTGGAGCAAAAGTCACGAACAAGTCAGCACAGTGACTGCTTTCAGGAAGTTTACAATTTGGTGGAAGTACAACAAAAAAGTAAACAGAAAACCACTGTCTTCATATTACAATCTCTCTCTCTCTCTCTTTTCTCTCTCTCATTTCACAAAGGTTTTCTCTGGCAGCAAATGTGACCAGAGCAAAGCTGGGGTATCTATAAACAGAAACATGGCCCAACTTTTGCTAGAGCAGGTCTCAAAATCTTCAACACTTTTATGAAATCTGCCTAATGAAAACAAGTCTTCTATGAAAGTATAGATCTGGAATATGTCCTGTGGGTGTGAATTTCTAGGTAATTCATTTATAGAACCACAGGACAACTAACAATTCTGTGCACATGTGTTTGTGAATTCTAAATTCTATGAGAAGAGTTAAAACCAGGGCAATTACTGAAAAACTAAACATGTTAAACCATTTAAAAAGATAAGAAGACAAAGAGAAGGAAAGAAGGAAGGCCGTAAAGAGTGAATTAATAGAATCTGAAGAGGAATCATGTGAATTTATCCCATGTAAAATCTAGGAGCTTACAGAAAAAAATTGAAAGCCTTTCCCAGGAAATAATAGTAATGATGATGGCTTCATATTGGCTCAGGTATTGAGCTCATTTTAAAAAAGGAAATAGACTTAACATAGAGAGAGAGAGAGAGAGAGAGAGAGAGAGAGAGAGAGAGAGAGAGAGAGAGAGAGATATGTCTCAGTATTTAAAAGTAAGAAAAATACAGCTTAATGAAAAGCTCTAACAATGTATCTTTCCTTCACACGACAGATATGTAGGTAAATTTAGAGAAAAGAGAGCTGGAAGGGCCCTATACTGGAGACCTCTCACTCCATAGATGTGAAAAGCAAGAGTCAGAAAGATGAAACAAGGAAATGGTGAGGGCAAACCTAGACTAGGACCACAGAGCTCTGGTGCCGTGCTCCCCACCGCAACCTCAGCTCCCATGGCCAGTCCATCAGCGCGATCTGCAAAGGCCTCAAGTAACCCACAGGCTAGTTCTGCTGAAAATGAATCACGCTGGCTCTTGGGGATGATGCCACAGGAAACGCCTGCAAGGGGTGGGTTCGGAACCACCTAGAAATAGGTAACTTACGGTAGAACAGGCTTGGCGGACACCACGGAAGTCCGTGTGGGCTCACGTCCACCCACTCAGTGGCTTTATCCATGCGAACTTCATTTGTGAGGTACACATAAACCATCATCCTTCGTGCCTAACATAGAAGGTACGCCTCGACGCCTTGGTTACAGCGCTGGGTTGAAGACTGGCAGGTGGGCATTGGGCTCTGGCCCAGTTACTCTGCGTATCCACGCCTTGTCCACAATGAGGGTTTTGAGGAACGGATAGAAATCCAAGCATGGCGGATCTGGGCTCCGCTCCACGATGATTCCCAAAGGTAGAGAAGCTTTATTTCTTTGTAGCTAGGAAGACTTCAGTTGTGAGCCTGGGAGCTGGAGGTTAAGTCCCACCGAAGGGGCAAAAGCAGCCGGAGAAGACAAAGCCAATGAAGGGGACGATGCAAAGATGAGAGACGGATAAAAGATGGCAGGGGGCGGTGAGCTCCTGACTCAGGTTGCCTCCACCATTACACGCTAGCAAAGTTGTCATTGCCTTGTATTTAGACACTGTGAGCCTCTGTTTCTAAATCAGCTTCAGGTAACATGCCCTGTTATGTATTATTGAAAAGCAATTAAATCACTCCAATGACTGCAATAATTATGAACATATGACTATAGAACTGAAGTTTCTTCTACTGTTAATGGTATAATTGTAGTAAGAACAGCTACTATTTGAGCACGTATATCATGCCAGAAAGTCTACATGATCTGTTTTATCCCTCAAAAAAAATCTTCAAACAGGACATGATTTTCCCAAGTCTAGATGATAGAACTGAACGTTGTGGAATATAAGTGACCCATTTTCTGCACCCACGACTCTTAGAAAGATCTGTCCACAAACACAAAGGTCCCCTTTCTTAACTCTCTCACGCTGCATGGGAAGCTACGCGTGTTAAGTGAGGAGTTGAGCATGTATGCTCAAAGTTAAGCAGCCATATTAAAGGGATTTTTGACATAACATGGACACAGTAAGATTTGTGATCCATGTTGAGCTGAAGTAATACCATATTTCTATTAATGTCATAACTGTATCATTACATGTTCATGCCGTTAGATCTACAAGTGTCTCACAGAACGCGTAGTTCAGTGTATTGCTGAGGGACCCAGGACCCAGAAATACAAAGTGTTCTCCCAAAGTTAAATGGGAAACTTAATGCAAGGGAGATGAATCTGGTCCCCTGGCCAGGTAGCCCATTTCCACCAATGCACGGTGTAAATTCTGTTTACAAGTCGGGACTTTTCCTTGCATCACGTGACAGAAGCTTCTTGGCCTAATCACCTCTGGTCAATTTATTTTAAGTAACAGGCTGTATTTTGGTACATCCTTTATGTCTTCAATAGGAATTTTTGAATTAAGAAAGTTATATCCCTGTGATTAATTTCCATTAACAAATGTTTGATTAAGCTACGGCCTTACAGAAACTGGTCTCGGTTGGAACTGATCACCAACAAGCTCAGTGTTCTCTCAACAAAGCAAAGAGCTAAGAGTACAGTTCTCACTATTAAAAAAAAAAAAAACTTCAAACCACGCACTGTTTCAGTTTAATGGTTGTGAATAAACAGTTTGTTATGGAATTTTAATGGTTCGATTATAACCGCCATTTCTAAAACGAATCGCAGTTATTACCATTTAAGGTATGGCATAAACTGTGGATTGTGACTGTTCTCAGGCTTTTCTAGAACAATAATACGTCTACATCATATCTGCAGTGTGCTCCTGACATAATGAACTGGAGGACGCGTTATCACAAGCCTAACACAAAAGATGGAATGAAAGAGAAAAACCGCTGTCAGGATAAATATCTCCCATGTGCTCAAAATGAAGTTTAAACTGAAATTACAATGAAGGAGCAAAGCAGTGATTTTCACCTTCAAACTCCTAACCTTTACTGCATCTTTACTTGGGTCTGAGGATTCTAGTGTAGAAAGATGTTTAAAATCATTTAGGACAATGGATTTTAAACATGTTTTTGGCCATGGAACTCTCGTTCACGAATTACCTGTAGTCTCAAAGCACAACGTGTGTTAAAAATGGGTTTTTATCTGGTTGAATCAAGAGTGCAGTGTCCATAACTGCTGTCCTATGACCCAGTCCCCTCTCCCCAATCTCTCCTTTTCAATTGGCTGCAGAGTAAAACCCACAGCTCTCTCCTACTCATTCAATTACACCACTGAAAATATTAAAGTCAAAAATCGAATATGAATTCCCCACCATCTCAAACCTAATTAGTGGGAAACCTGGGACAGGAAGGCCGGTTTCCTGATTTGTTGACCAGAGAATAGTCTGTTACCTATGGTTAGGTTTCTCCTATCTTCTCCACATGCTCCCTAAGCTTGGAGGCGCCTGCCTTTTGTTAACGAATAGTTAGAAGCCCCATTACCATATTCCAAAGAAATGAATTGCAGATCTGCTTAGAACCTGCCGGCCAATATAGTTCTCATTAGAAATAACCTGAAGAAAGGATTAAAGGAACATCTGTTTTACCACCAAAATGACACAAAAGTCAAGGGAATTTAATACCCAAAATAGAAATGGAAAATTTCTTGGAAAAGGAATCACATTACTTTGTAAGCCTGATATTTTATACAATTAATAACCTTCACTTAATTAGTTCAAATTTTGGCCCTGTGAATCCACACCAAAAAAAGGACCTTGTTTTTTGAAGTCAGACTGATCACCGCTGTAGGTGTCAGTCAGATTCCTGCTGTAACACCCCTTACACAAATCTTAGTGGCCTGAAACCACCCGTATCTACTGAATGATCACAGATTTGCAGCCCACCTGGGCAGGGTGGGGCAGGGGCTTGGGGGTTGACTCTGCCACCTGAGGACCCCATAGGTGATGACGAATGAAAGGTGTCTTTAGGCAGGCAGTTGCAATGCACGTTCTACGCCATCTCCTTGAGATTCCAAGGACTCTCGGGCCCCCGACCCCAGAAAAGCGGCACCCACCCTGCTCAATAGCACTGTTGTTCATTACCTTCCTGCCCCCTTTCCCGTCTCATTTCTCAACACTCCTCCTGAGGCTTCCTTAGATCGCCTTACAAACAACCCAGCCCCTGGCACACCAATCCTTGTCAAAGGGTCTGCTTCTTAGCTGAGATATAATAGTATCGTCTGAACATCACACACGCGTGCGCACTCACACCACCACCACCAGCAGCGCATCTTATCATGGTATCTCCCTGAACTCCTTTTCCTTTCTGCTCCTCGCCCCCCATCCACCCCGCAGTCAGCTGTAAGCAGGTGAGCTGTGGTTATCCGACTAGGACAGCCTGAGATGTTGCGTCTCCTGCCCCAGGAAGCAACCGTGACAGGCCCCGTCCCTGGATCTAGGCCATACAGCGGTGCTTTGGGGTGACGACCTGGGGTTCCACCTTCCGATGACAGCCCTGGCATCTCAGCTGGCAGAAACAAGGAGAGGGCTGGCCTCTGCCGGGCACCACGGACCCATGACACCCGTAACAGCTGTGAACTGCCAAAGAGACTCATGGGGATTCCACCACCTTCCCAGCTTCAGGCCACAGATGCGGAACCGCGTGAGTGAACTTTTTCTCATTTGAGGAGATTGTGGGACTGGGTGTCACTCTCTTCCTGCCACTACACGCTGTTAAAACATGTTTCCTGATCGCACTTGTCAAGGTGCAGTGAACAAAAATAACTTCTGATTCCAAGGTGATTTCATTTGCCCTCAAGCTCAGTAACAAGCATCATCTGACGAAGGAAACCGGGGCAGAGAGGGACCTAAATCCAGGAGAGGCTGCGAGCGACACTTGGGAGGTGCCACCGTCACCAGCCTCCACCGGCATCCTCGTCTCTGATGACAGAGCCTCAAACCACTGCTTACATCGTGGCTCTTAGCATGTGTCTCGCCTTGGCTACCGTCCTTCAAAAAGGTCCTTCCTGACCACTCAAATCAAAACAGCTTCCTCTGGTTTTTCTCTCATCCACTATCGTAACTTTTTCCTATACGTAGCCACACTTCTTGCGATTTAGAATTACTTTATATATTTTCTTGGCAGCTTGCTCACTGCTTCTACCCTCTGAAAGAACGCATGCCTCATGAGGACTGGAACCATGTGTGTATGGCTGTCTTACTCATTACTTTCTATTTTTATCCCCAGGGTCTAGATTCTTGTACCTGGTAAGTAACAGACAATATACAGGTTATCCTGACTGACTGACTGACTGACTGACTGACTGAATGAATGAATGCTACCCAAGCCACTTTCCCCTCCCTTTTCTGAAATTTCCTGCATTTTAGCAATTGTCTGATGTAACTCACTACCTACAACGTTCTTTTCCTTACTGACCTATTCCTGGCCAAACCCTCCACCTGGGGCTCCCTGAAGTGGCGCCCAAACCCTAACATCTTCTCCTGGTCTGAGCATGAAGCATCTATTCTGAAAACTGACACCCAGTTTAAAACGCAATCACTTTCCACTTACAGATTTTCTCTCCCTGGCATGGTCAAGCTCTATTGGTTCTTTATGGCTTCCTCTGTTACCATGGAGATAGATGGATTTTTTTTTTTTTAGCTTTTCCCATCAGGGGCCAAGGGGTACATAAACAGAAGAGGTGGGAATTAACTTGGACAGTCTTTGTGCAATTAGCATCTAATGAATCCATCCTCGAAATAGACCGGCTACAACCCCATTAGTCCAGAGCCGTAGCTGCTCAGACTTCATGTAATAAGATGTAGAATGATATCTCACAGCAGGGACCCGAAAAGGGCTTCTGGGGAGAAGCTGTTTACTGAATAAACAGTCTGGTCGCCAGGGAGAGAATGACTCATTTGCGTTTCCTGTTTTAATGTGTGAAAACGCTTTTCCTCTTGAAAGGGGCTCCATTTAAGGAAGAGGAGGCTTTTTTTGTCAGACTCATTTGTGCAATGGATTAGGGTCTGAAGATGATTAGAGGAGTTCACGTCAAGCACTCAGCAGGGTGTGGATGGCGGTGTGCAGTGTTCACTCTCATGATCATGGTACAAGACTTAATGTTTCACGCCGGTAAGGCGGAACCTAGGAAAGCTTTCCCGGTTACAAGAGGCTCCCGAGGGAACAAGGGATGGCCCAAGGTCACGGAGCTAACAAATGTCAGAGCGACGCTAAATCTCGGGGTCCTGATTCCTGACACTTCGCAAGGTATACCTCACAGCCTCGCACACACAGAGTTACAGATCATGATAGAATAGCCTCCTTCTTGACTGAAGATGAAAGGTGACGTACAGGACCCTCCCACAGAAAGTGGAAACTGTAACAAAGCCCCCAGCCAGAAAACAATATCAAATCAGATCACACTCTGCCCGCATTTAAATAAATAAATTAAATTTAAAAAGCATCTTCTCATTTCTCATGCTTTCTCTGCTTTTTCCCCAAATTGTGACCCAAGCTTAAGGCCTGATTCAAAAAGTGGTACTTATTCCATGAAACGATGCCGCTTTGGACGGAACGTACATGGCTTCGCTGGGGGTGGTGACCATCATTTATATCCTGTGTCACAGTCTCGTGGCCGCTTTCTGATCCAGTCAGTGTGGCATCAACCAGATGTATGAGGCCTGACAATTAAGTTCGTGAACTTGTTACAATGATGTTGCTAACCTTTTTTGATATCAGAGGGATTATTCATTATGAATTTGTACCAACTGGACAATTAACCAAGTTTACTGCTTGGAAGTGCTGAAAAGGCTGCGTGCAAAAGTTAGACGACCTGAACTTTTCGCCAACAATTCATGGCTCTTGCATCACGACAATGCACCAGCTCACATGGCACTGTCTGTGAGGGAGTTTTTAGCCAGTAAACCAATAACTGTATTGGAACACCCTCCCTACTCACCTGATCTGGCCCCCAATGACTTCTTTCTTTACCCGAAGATAAAGGAAATACTGAAAAACAGGCATTTTTATGACATTCAGGACATCAAGGGAAATATGACAACAGCTTTGATGGCCATTCCAGAAAAAAGAGTTCCAAAATTGCTTTGAAGATTCGACTGACTAGGCGCTGGCATCAGTGCATAGCTTCCCAAGGGGAGTACTTCAAAGGTGACCTTAGTGATATTCAGCAATGAGGTCTGTTGCACTTTTTCTAGGATGAGTTCGCGAACTTAATTGTCTAATCTCATATTCAGACACTTGACCTATCCTTCTCCCAGGAAACCGGTGCCTTGGGGGATCTAGTAAGATCTTCCTCCCTCCTGGAGCTGCAGTGCTTCTCCAGTGCTTCCTGAGAATAACTGTGAATATTTAATGTCGATGTATTTGTGTAAATTTGCATTCCCCTTCTATGTCTGTCCCTGTATCTCCATCTTCATCCTTATCCACACCTATACCTACACTCTGCTTAACTCGAATAAAAATATAGGATCATGGAGGAAAACATTATATTTTATTTACACACAAATGCATTACAATTAAGAGAACTTCCTACTAAATTCATAATTATGGGTACTTCTTGGGGGCGGGGGAAAAAGGAATGAGGAGAATGAAACTGAAGTAGAATAAACAGGGGAATTCAGTTTGACTATAATGTTTTGTCTAACAAAGGTCTGGAGTAAACTTGGCGAAAATGTTAAGATGTGAGAAAAATGGGTAGTTAGTATGTGTTTTTGTGTTTTATTATTCTTTTTTATATATATATTTGGAATATCCATGCTATAAATGTTGATAATAATTTTAATAGCATTTGCATTAGAACATATGCAAATTTCCTTTTAAAATACAGGAAAAATGACAGATCTGTATTTTCCTTTTAGATGTTTCACATGGAATGACGTGATTTTTTTTTTTTTAATCTGCTTGAGTTTGGCAAGTCTTGAGGACTGAAAAGTCACATAGTGGACATGGAAGGTTAGAAAGGGAATTAGATCTTAAATGATTAGAGGAGAATATCCCAGGTAAAATGATGAACAGAAGCTACCAGGTAAGGGCAACAGTGGGAGTCCCCAAAACCTGAACCTTCGTGAATAAAGAGGAATTATAGGAAAAAGTCTGGAAGAATGTATTGGTGTATTGGGCCAGCCTGAGAAGAATCTAGAAGGCCATCTGAAATAGCGTGTGTCCTATTCTTTTACTGATATGAGGTTTTGATTGCGGGGAGAGTGTGATCTGGCTGATTCACACTTTCCAAGTTTCCATAATTCAACATGGCTTTTTAATGTCAAAACTTAATCGTTTTACCACTAATTTCTCTCTTCTCCCCTCCACTGAGCAAGCACTGGAGCCCCTTCTACAAACAAGACAGTGCTCTGAAGTCACACACTTCTAAGATATTTGCAGTGCAGCAAAAGATGAAAATGTGACACAGGATACCAGGCATCAGCGAACCAGCCCCACGGGGAGACATCATGGCCCCCGCTGAGCATGGCTGGAGGAGCAGCTTCGGGGTACCCCAGACTGAAGGGCAGTCCTGGCGGCAGCAGGCCCCTTCCTTTCCTGAACTTCGGGTTCCTTCTGTGGAGTACAGGCTATAACATGCATGCTGTAAGCTTGTGGGAACATTACAATGAGGCTGTGTATCAATTAGACGCTTAGCACGTCTTAAATCCCTCTCCGCCTCCACTTTTGTCATTTTTTTCCATCTACATAATGGCGAACAAAAGGACATGGCTTCAGGGCTGCTAACTGGATACCCACAATGGAGGATTTCCCCTCCATCTTTAATATCACCCCAGACTCCAGACCCAAGCACACAGCTGCCGATGAGACATAATCTCGCTGTTTCTTATCATACTCAAGCATGTCCCAAACTGACACAGCAGAGCCCACCGTGATGTCCCCAGTCTCTGTCCATAACTGTAGGATGGACTCAACACTCAAGTAAGAAACATCAGCTTTCTCAGGTTCCACCTGCCACTTCCTCCTCCCTCTACAAGGTCCTCTTATTGACATTCTCCTATTTTGTAACTTATCTCTCTGGATGACAAGATAGTGACTTCTGGGACCTCTCAGGTGTGGCGTGGCGTGGGCACACTCACACACCCATTAATAAAAGAGCCCGTGCTTTGCACAGCTTGGTGCAGAAAGTGCCTGCAGACCAGCCACAGAGGAAATAAATCATGACCTGCTGTGGTCTCCAAAGAGAGAGAGACAGACAGAGATACATTCCGAAAAACAGGGTTAAGGAACCGTTTATTCCACTCAAGGGGAATGTTTACAACAGAAATCATAAAATAGGTAATGTTCCTTTATGCCTCCAATGAATGATTTGAACAGAGCTCACTGCAGAGAGAGTGGTTTTTCTCCCGACGGGGCTTATGTAGAGATTTTAATGAATTCTTTGATTCTAACAATTCAACCTTAGAGCATATCTAGTCACTTTTCCCTTAACAGCACAATTAGTGCCCACAAAGTATATCCCCCTGGGTGTTACTAACGTTTTTAATGGACTAAAACTGGAGAACAGAAGTGAGGAATGTGGAATGCTCCCGTATGCCAAAGAACTCCACGGGTACATGTTTTTCAGGATGGATAAAGAGGTATTCTTATTAATTTTCAAAATTACTCCATCAAGGTATGATCGACTTACAAAAAGGTATACATATTTAATGTCTAATACTTGATGTGTTTGAAGATAAGTGTATATACACAAAAGTGTCACCACAATCTAGGTCATAAACATAACCATCACCTCCAAATGTCCCCTCCCACCCTCTTTATCTATTATCATTATTTGTGAGTGTGTGTGTGCGCGCACGTGTGTGAGAGAGAAAGAGAAAGAAAGACAGACAGAGAGAGAGAGAGAGAGAGAGAGGTAGGTGTGTGTGTGTGTGTGTGTGTGTGTGTGTGTGTGTGTGAGGTCTCACATGAGATCTACCCCCTTAGCAAATTTTAAGTATACAATACAGTATTATTAACTACAGGCGCTGGGGAAAGACAGCAGGAAGTCAATATGGGAGGGTATTACTAGGCAGCCTTTGAAATGCATCCCTTCTGCCCATGTTCCTCTGGACAAGCCTGTCACATGCCCCATCACATGTCCTTACCTACCTGCAAGGGGGGCTGGGAAATATAGTTGAGCTCTGTGCCCAGGATGTAAGGAAAAGGATCTGATGAACGACTTGCCTGTCTTTGACACAGAATCTTCATCTCAGAGATATGAACTCTGTGTTTCACCTTGAATTTTTTCTGCAATTCGAGAGCGCAACGTCATCAATGCCATGGGAATGCATAGTGTGAAGTGCAACTATTAGTCAATCATGTGGGTATGTCTCCCACATATTTGCAATCACTAATGTTTCTTTTGTAAAGGGGCAAATCATCCAGGTTATCCAAAGACCTAAATGACCGAATGCATGTTTTAGTTTCCACTTACAGTTTACATTTTGTTCTGCAAAGCACAGTGTACACAACGAGACCCGACCGTTCTTATGTCCCCAGCTTTGACCTCGATACTTTACTGGCTGACAATTATGCGAGTGCCCAGATGCGGTCTCCCGCAGCAGAGGACTGCGGGGAAGGATGTGAGATAACACCCCACAGTGAAAAGCCTTGACACCTCAGGGGGCAGAGGACAGTGTTTCATTTTTAGTCTTTCCACCAAGGGTAATGATTCTGAGCACTGCGATGACAATTAAGACGCCCCCTTAAAAACGTCAGAGCAAATGTGGGTAACAAACATCCCAGAGAAGGGAAGCTAATGAAAGAGCCCATGCTCAGCGCTCAGAGCGTATCCTCAGCAAGAGGTCGGTGAGTGGTGAATTCAGGAGCACTGAGATGGATAAAAGCTAGTGGGGTTGATACTACACTGGGCAGGTCTTTCTGCTATTAAGACAAATGGGGGAAATGTACACAGCTCCTGGAAGGCCCCTCCAAATTCGTGAGGGGCCAGACTCTAAGGGGGCTGAAGCCCCCAGGCCTCACATCTTGATGCCTGAGTAAGGACATGAACGAGGGGTGAGGGGTGCGTGCTGTACAAGTTTGTTTCTCGGGGTCTCCCATGTTTCAGGATGTTCTGGAGTGAGGTCCACAGAGGGGGAGGCCAGGTGGCCTGAGGTCCTTGAGGGTGCCACTCAGTGCTGTCATAGGCAGGGTCCTGTTGTCACCTGCAGAGCTGTGCTGGCCAAGGCGACGTGAGGGTGCTGGGGCCTGAACAGGTTACCCAGCCGGGGTTAACAGGAGCCCAAACGTGGTACCAGATCAAAACACGGACACCAGAAGAAAAGGAAAGCTGAATTTCAGACAAACAACAAATATTGTTGGTGTCCCCAATATTTCCCGGAGCGGACTTATACTAAAGAGAAATGTATGTGTGTGTTCGAGCGGTATGCCTAGATAATGCACATACACATATGTGCGTGTTTTTTGTGTTTGTATATTTTACATATCTATACAAAATTCCAATTTGGGGGCACCCTAGATTTGCAACATCTGATAAACCTAACCTCAGAGATATAGAGAAAAAGGATTGGATCAAGTCCCTAAGGAAGATTTCTTCAAGTTAGAAAAGCGGAGACACACATTTCCACCTAATGTCCTCAGAACAGAGAAACAGGGGGCCTCCCTGTGACTTACACAGGCCCACATAAGTCCCCAGAAGTTGTCCAGGTGTCCGGTGACAGGCACACTCAATAATCTCCTTGTTGGAGCCTTGCTCCGTCAGCACAGTTGCTGGCTGGGCAGCAGTCCCTGGACCTGGCCACAGCCTCTTCCAGCAAGAAAATGGCGCCAAGTCCCCTGCTGGTGGCAGCCAAGGGGGGGAAAGCAAAGGCGCCTAAAACAAGGAATGGGTCTACCTGGTGTTGTACAGTTTGTTTCCGAAAAGAAATAACCGTTTCCCTTTACATTAAAACGATCATTTCTATAAAAGTATCTGGGTAGCTCTCATCACAGTGTTTGCAACCCAGTGGGGCCCCAGGTCCCTCTGTGAAGGGTGATTCATCGCAGGCCCCGTGACGCTTCACAGCCACCTTCCAGTTGTGACCCCGCCCCCGACATAAATAGAGCCCATTACAGACTTTCTCTGAATTACAGTGAGGCATTTTTAAACTCCCCAAACATAGGGCCGCAGAAATAAGCCCAAGGGCTTTAAATCATGTCCGGTTCTTGATGGATCACCGATCTTTCTTTCTTTTTTTTCATTCCTTACTGGAATTTAAAAATAGCCCCCTTTTGGTCTTTCGCATGATCGCGTGCTTTTCTCTGCTGGTCATGAGACGAGCACAGAGAGGGCTCTGGGAACCTGGGGCCCAAACGGGAGATGTCGGGACCAGCAAGCAGGGGGCTTCTCATGCAGTCAGGCGTGGTCAGGCTGAAAACAGTAGAAAGGCCAACCGAGGCTGCAAACAACTTTAATTCATTTATATGGGGCCTAGCTATGGATCTATATACAACATAAAATGTTGGCAGATTCTGTCTATGTTTCTATAATATATCTATAGCTCTACTGTGGCAGCTGCTGTGAACACCCAGCCAGGTATCCCCAGCCAATATCACTCCAAACCTTCTGATGATGTCCTGGTATAAGCATCTATAACTTTCCACCTGTGGCCTTTCTCTCCCCGTGCCAGGCCGTCTGGAAGGACCAGAGAGCAAAGCTCCGGGAACAGCCCGCAGCCACTTCTAACAAGCTGGGATGATACTGAGGCATCTTTTCAACTGTCACCCACACATTCCAGCAGGACTGACTCTCACGAGCACAGCCCCTCTGTGGGCTTCCTCCTCCACCTGGTGTCACGTCCACACCCCTCAGTGTTGCCAGGACTGCTTTCCAAATAAACCACTGGTCTCGAACCCTTGTCTTAGGAATTACTTCTGAAAATTCAAACAAATCCAGGAAAACCACCTTCTCTCTCTCTCTCTCCCTCCTCGATAACTATACAGATGCTAAAGCTCTAAATGTTCATATATCTTAATGTAGGTTATCCTCATTTAAGTCCATCTGATTCCATCACTTTAACTCTCAGTTTTACAGAAAAAGACGTGTCCTGGAAATGACCAGCTGCACCCCTCCTCAGGAAAGTCAGGTCACATGACTTCTCCATGACAAGCCCCCCCACCCCCACCCCTTCATTAAGGAAAGAGGGAACGGGCATTTGATGAGACACGAGGTGCAAAGAAAATGAGCTACAGTTAAGCCTCAGGTGAGATAAACTAAAACACATATACAGACCCTGTCCTGTACCTGGCGCCCTTCTAGGTTTATGAATGCTAACTCATGTGATCCTCCCAACTCCGTAACCGAATAAAACAGTCCCCATTTACTCGGGTGCAATCCGAGAAACCGAGAAGTGACTTATTTGCTCCGAGTTTCGTGGATAATAAGTGGCAAAACTAGGATATAATCCTGGATTAGACAGAGCTGACCCCAAAACATACAAACAACAAGAAGAAAGCATCCTAAGGCTTTGAACTGAATCCCTGCTTTCTGAAACTGAATAAAAGGAATAGACTGGGTATTTTGCTGGATTCTACCTTATTTTGTGAGAGAGCTATGTGTGGGTGAAGCTAAGCCTCTAGGACCTCTGTTTTGGGTGATGGAGACAGGGTGAGCCCACAGACATGATTTATTTCAGTTCAATGTCTCTCATGTATGAATTACTGTAAGTCTTGAGTGAACTGTCCCACCTTCCTGACAGGAGACACGCCACACATGATAGGACACATGCAGAGAAAGGCCAGGTAGCAGGACAGCTAAGGGCACAGACTCCAGCTGGGCCCATCTCACAGCTCTCCTATTTCTATGCGTGTGACTATGCAAATCAATTCCCGTCGCTCTAACTCAGCTTCCTCATTTTTAAATGGTGGTGGTAACATGCCAGTCCTTTTGGACATTGTCTTAACCTTCAGCATGCATAGTTTACATGGACACCAAATGCAGTGTCAGGTTTCTCTGAATATAATTTTCTCAGGATTTCGTCAGGGCAAAGTGATTCTAGAGCATGAGCGGTGTCAGAACAGGGCACCGTGGGACCCATCTGCCTGGAAGCCGGAGCGTTTCAAGAAACACCACCCTGCCGATGCACCCAGAGGGGGTCCTGGTTACAGGTAACTTTTTCCCTCCTTTTGACATCTGTCTGATCTCTCAGGAAAACGCTCTGCTGAGCTCGCCAGCTGGGTTTTTCAGATGGGATGTGCCACGACTCAGGTGGTATGGCTCAGCAGGAAAAAAATAAGTAAATGAAGCAGTAACCAGCCATGGCCTGTCCACCTCTTCACCAAGAGCCCCACCATCAAGGGCTGCTATCTGCAGGGCTCCCAGCCATCACTGAGCCCCGTGCCACAGCTCCCTCACACACGACGATGTGAAATGGTTAAATAAACTGACGGGAACGTCTCATTTATATCCGTTCCTGGTTTTCTTAATATGTCAGGGAAATTGCCCATACTACACCTGTCACAGGTGACAAATCTGCATAGACATGCATAATTCATGAGCCTCCAATCCCAAAGAGAGAATTGCAAAGGCTTGTTATTGCTCAAATGCCAGTTTTTACAGCAGCATCTCAGATATAATCGAAGACTCTGGAAAAGGCAACCGTTGGAAGAGCCTTTTCCATTTGCTCAATATCCATGACCACTTGCCATTGGCCAAGGAAACGGGTGCTTTGATTTCACTCCCCCCACCCCCACCCACACGTCAGCAGAGCAGGTGCGTGCCCCATGTAAGCATGCCAGGTGTGAGGCCACCTGGTAAAAGTCGATGGGGGTGGAAATGCATTAATAGAACATGAGTAATTTGTAGGCACAAAAAAAGATCAGTTTTGTATTTGCGTATTTTCCACTGCACCTGCCTGCCTGTCTAGAGGAGAATTTGGGTGATGTTACATTATAAGCTGTGACCTTTTTTCTTACAATGTTCTCACTAACCGAAATGTGCTCTGACTCCCCTCTGTGCATCTTTTAATACAGCCCCTTTGTTAATTAACTTCATCAGCTAAAAAAATTAATGTGACATGCAAGAAAATATTCTCATTGTCAAACACTGGAACATGCTAGAAATATATGCATTTCCTTCCTTAAACTCTAACCCTTAGGTGTGTATACTTTCTGTATACATTGTTCATCTCTTAGGTGTATACTTCGGGGCTATTTTCTACTCATTTATGTACATATATAATACAGGTACAAAGAGTTTTTAACACAAAAGTTATGTTGTCTATATTATTCTTCTCATTTTTTCCCCACTTTTTATTTAAGCAAACGTTTAATCTAAGAGTTTCAGATTTACAGAAAATATTTCAAAGATAACACCGAGAGTCACATGTACTCCACGCCCAGTTTCCCTGTTGTTAACATCTCACAGGTCACATGTGTAAAACAAGCAAGCCCGTATCAACACACTGTTATTAACTAAGGGCTATTCTACTCTGCTTTTCCTAGTGTCCTTTTCCCATTCCAGTTTGAAGCCAGATTGTTTGGGTGCTAATATGAGAATTCTTAGATTATCAGCTGCCATGTCACTGTGCTTCATCTTATCAGAAAGATACTAAAATAAGCATTTCATTCTGTATGGTTTTGTGAGGATTTCATTAAATGTGCATGAGTGAATGTGTGCATTACTTCAAATAGATCCTGACATTAATTAAAAGCTAAGTGTGTATATACGTGTGTGTGTGTATATGTGTGTGTGTGTGATTTAACAGGTATATTTTCCTCAATAAGTTTTGTATCCTTGAAAGTCTGTATTTTTATTCCTCCACAAACTATACCACCAGCCTTGCACACAACAGGCTGAAGGCAAAAGCTGGATGGTTTGACTTCGTGAGAGGAAAAACCTCTTAGAATTATATCCATGCTAAGATTTTGTATGAAATCTTTGAAATTTTTATATTTATTTTCCCCTTTAAATAACTATGGGGAAACGCTGTTAAAGACACTTCTGTTTTGTTTTTAAACAAATATTTGCTGTGTGCCTATGTGACAAGAACCTGGGATGAATACTTTTTAAAAAGACATAGGTCTTGCTTTTTTAACAAAAAGCTCATCGTTTACAGAGGAAATCATACCTCAAAGAGCAGCACTGGAGGAGATAAATACAAAGTGATGGAGAAAGCATGGAGGAAAAGGCTAGGTCTAGCCGGAGGAGCTGCGGAAAGCTTCTGGATATGGACCCATTTTCAGTGGGAAAAAGGTTTCCTTCAGCCATGGGCGATGCCAGAACTTCTAAAGCTCTGTGTGAAGGTGGAGCCTTGAGTGGGCACAGCTTGCTGGGCCAATAGAAGGGAGGGCGTTTACTCCAATGAAGGGAGGACAATGAATGACACGGGTAGAACGTACACTCTGGAAGGTCCGCCTGGTTTTAGCATCTGTCCATCTCATGTACGACGTGTAGAGACAGCCAGAATCTGGGGACTGGCTTTCTCGATACCAGTGCTGATCCAAGTACAGCAGCCAATCATGGCTTCTCTGATATTTGAGGTCGATGCGTATTTATCACGTATGCCGAAGGCACCCTCCAGGCCCACACACACTTGATTCATTGCAAAGCTTCCAGGTTTCATCCTATCTTGTCCCCTGTGCTAATTACACACAGAAGCTTCACAAGCCAGTTTAACCCTTTACTCTCCCTAAATTAGGTCCCTGCCACTTGACATCACAACATGATCAGTGGTGAACATTTGTCATTCGGGCCTTTGTCATTTGACATCTGTTCAGCATGCCAGCCCCCTTTCCTTGTAGGTCTGAATTCCATCCTTGGAGAGTTTGAGCACAAGGCAGATGCAAGAAGTTGCCCATTGGTTTCCTCCTGCTCCTGGGCACCCAGGGTTCAGCATTTTGAGGCGCTCTGGCCCCGCCATTTGCACCAGAGCCAGACCTTCACTCATAACTTAGACGCTCTACAGAATCTTTTCTGGTGAGAACAGGCATCTTCTTGCCCCATAACTGGGGGAAAGGAAGCTGCAGCATCCTTGGTCTGGCCCTGTGGTGTCAGCTGCCCTGCCCACGCCCAGGACACTCAGTGACGGGAACACATGGGGTCCGTGCACTGGCGCCGTTCCTGATGGTGTAGCTTCTAGTGGGGCGTCAGGAAAGTCATGACGCATGTCTGCATTGAAAAACATACAAAAACACGTCATGGCTTTCCCGACAACCCAATATACCTAATCACGTGACTGCCCAAAAGCTTCTAGTAGATCACTTTCTGCTTTAATTCGCCAGAATAGGATTCAGGTGCATTCAACTGTTACTACCGATCACCCCTCTTGAAAAAACTACGATTTGTTTGAAATACTTTCAGCTACAGAAAATTTACATCTGCAGAAATTTCACGCAGATTAATCAATGGCAACATTTTACTGCGTTTGCTTTCTCTCTCCATTTTCAAAGGAAGTTTCTGACATCATGACATTCATCCCTAAATAATTCAGTATGCGTCTTGGAAAATCAAGAATGTCCTCCTATTAATCATTCACATACACAAGGAAGTTAACACCCAAACAATAACATATCCTAAAAATAGTTTCATATTCAAATGTCCCTAAATTTTTCAAAATGCCATATATATATATATATATATATATATATATATATATATATA
>NW_017731924.1:37720-61227 GCF_001890085.2 Hipposideros armiger
AGAGAGAGAGAGAGAGAGAGAGAGAGAGAGAGAGAGAGAGAGAGAGAGACAGAGAGAGAGGCTCCAAAATTCAACCAAGCATCATATTGGTAATTGGTTATCATTAGTCTTCAATCTCCTTTAATTTAGAGCAGTGTTTTCATCTTTTTTGGTCTTCCTACTACTTATTTTTGAAGAGGGACAGAAGGTCAGCGTTTGCATGTAGCAGGGGGCCTGGTGAGAGCGGGGAGGCAGAACTACAAAAGGTCACGGGGAAATCGTGGGGGTGCCAGAGATAGTCATTACCTTGGTTGTGGTGATGGTCTCATAGGTGTAGACATATAACAAAACTTAGCAAATTGCACGATTTAAATGTGTGCAATCTGTGTTCATCAACTCTTCCTCAATAAAATTGTATATTAAAAAAGTATATAAGAAAAATAAAACAACTTTGGTCAAATATATTCGCTTAAATAGGAAAAGAAAATTAAATTTTAAGTACAGGAAGTCCTGCTCTGCAGAACTCTCATAGATTACCATAACGAAATGTGCTTTGATTCCAAATCTTTCCTGCATCACGTAGCCAGCTGAACTCTTTGTCCCTTAAGAAGTGGCAATCTTTTCCAGAGCTCATGCTCCCAGTACATAATTTGGTGGGAGCAGACATATGTCAGTCCTTGAATACACCTACAAAACACAGTTAGAACCTAGGATTCACCCAGCATAAGCCAAACCCCTGCCTTCTGAAGCATATAAATATTCTGCAACTGCCAATTTGCACTTCTTCATCCCTTCACCTTTTTGGACCCAGTCACAGGGATGTAAGGTACAGCACGGGGACTATAGTCAATAATGTGGTGATAACTATCTATGGTGCTAGGTGGGTACTCAGCTTATCGGGGGCATCACTTCGTAAGTTACAGACTCGTAAATGTCTAACCACCTTGCTGTACACTGCAAACTAATATATTGAATGTCACCAGTAATTGAAAAATAAAAGGAAAATGAAATAAAAAACATGATTCAAATCTGTATCACACACATAAAAATAAAACATATAAATATGTTTATATAGCAGTTAATAGTGAAAAACAAAAACAAACCAACCAGAATGGCCATACTGCAGTTAGACAGAGTATCTGCAAAGCACTTGGCTTAGGAAGTAAACGTTATCTATTGTTATGTAACAAGGCCCCTCCAGACTCAGTGGCCTGAAGCGGGGAAGACAGCTCAGGTTACCTACAGATATAGGTTCTCCACAAGGCTTGGTGGGAAGCTTGTCTCAGCTCCACACAGAGCCACACACTTGGCTGGGATGAAGAAGTCACTTTCAAGACGGTGCTCCCCCAAAGCTGGGCAAATGGCCGAGGAGCCCCCTCCTCTCCGTGCAGCCAGGCCCCTCAAAGGGCTTCTGGAGATTTCTCACAGCATGCTGGCTGGGATTGAAGACAACAGCGCCCCCCGAAAGCTAGGGAGAATGTAGGGCACATTTCTATCTTGCTGCGGATGCCCTATAGGGTCTCTTCTGCCATATTGTTTGGGCCAAGTCAGTCGCAAGTGTCCATCCAGGTGTAAAAGAAGGGGACACAGCCTCCATCTATGGGGGAGCAGGGGTTGTTTGTAATAGCATGTGGGAGGGACATATTCCAGAGTTTTCTTTGGAAAAGACAATCTGCTACAACAGGGTTCATTTAAGACTCACTTAGTATTTCAAAACTTAGCATTTTTAAATTGCTATAATGGTTCTTTCCAAGGTTTACATCAAGTCTTCATGGTCACTTCCATGAAAAACTTAACACGTTGTTCAGAACTCCCATAGTTGTTTTGTACTTCTTTCTTGGTAAGGAAACAGGAAGAATAAAACCTTTCAAAATAATTTAAAGTGCACATTTTACTATGAGCATGAAACAATTAAGAAAAGAAAAAAAGAAACACCCACACAAAATTGTAAAGTAAAATGCAAGGCGTTTTTGTAATTAAAAGTCATTAAGAGAATTTTGGAGGAAACCACTAAGAGTCCATTTGATTGATTCTGAAGCTGAATACAGACTGAATTCAGCACATTTGTTTTTCAGTTTTTAGTCTATAATTGTTTAGTCAGATCTCTTATCTATATTTTATTTATGTTAAAATAATGGAGGTTATGTGAGAGTGTGAGAGTGTGTGTGTGTGTGTGTGTGTGTGTGATTCACAAAGGAAACTCTACGTGTATATACACAATGCCTCCAATGACTGATATGATGTGATATGATGATATAAACAGAGAGAGAGCTTTTTCATGGTATATTACATAAAATAGGTAACACAATCAAGAAGTACCGTTTGCTAGGAAAAGAATAGGTTTGGACTGGGATATAAGTTATTTAAATTCTATTCCTACACCTACGAATGGCGACATGTCAGGAAGGTTGTTTAATCTTTTTCTGAGCATCAGCTTTCTTCTGCAAAGTGGACATCACAAGATCCACTGGACTGAATAATTACATAAGAATAAATGATATTTGAATTTCCTGGCACATAGTAGATGCTCAGTTAGTTTCTGAGTGACTTTTCTTCCCATTACATAAGTGGGTAGTTTTCTATTGATATTTATCCCTTTGAGTTATTTTAATACTTGACATGTTATTCCTACATTTCGTATCTGAGATCTTAAGTACTTGTAACCACACTCATGTTGAGAATCGTAGCATGGCAGATGCAAGGGGTTTGATATGCAATAAATACTAAAAGTATGAAAAATTAAGTTATTAATATTGATAACCTCTTTTCATATTTAAATAACATAGAGCTCTGAAGAGTGTACAAACTACTTGGTAACATTTTATTTGCATATTGCAGCACACAGGTCTGTGAGCTCTAATTTCATCTCCAGCATACAAATAAAGAAGTTGAGATCAAAAAAGCTGCATCTCGGTCTAGAGAAATAGCATGAAATTTAGAACACAGTTCATACCCCACTGCTGTCTCAGATTTGGGGTTCCTTTCAAACTAGGCAGTCACCATAGGAAAGGACCATCCTAAATGAAGCCCCTGCATGTGACTAATGGAGCATGAGTTATTTCACAAGATTGGGAGTAGGATACGAGATTCGCAGAAAGGCAAACCATCATCATTAATGAGTTAACCTCCAGAGACAGCCCTGGGCACAGTTCTAGCAACAGAAGTGAGCCAGGCCCCGCTGAAGGGCACAGCTTAGGAAGAAAGAACAGCACAGAAAGCCTTGTTTGATATTGTCAGCAACCTCATAAATGTTTCATAAGGCCTCCCCAGAAGAAGAGGAAGATAAAACCCCTCCAAATGACCTCTTTTGATTTTCTCATAATGGGAAGATTATAAATCCAGATGAAACATCAGGCCAGAATGAAGACCTGTTTTTCCAAAACCTGAAAACGCCTTGTCAGAATCCATTTGCTCCTATCTGATCCTGCGAGTCCCCGCTACTCTGCACTTGAAAGGAACAGAGGTGATCAGATTGTCACGGCAAGGGCAGCTGTGGAGTCAGGCTGGGGAGAAAGCACGCCACCAGCCACAGGGACGGTTCCGCTGGCAGGAGGGGCTCTGCATGGGGAGGGACCCACAGGGACTGGGCCACTTCCTTCACAGGCCCGGGGAGCTGCCTTCTCAAACCCACAGCCAATACCTCTGTGGCCCCAGCATAGCCAAGGCTGGCTCTCCTCATGGGCAACTGGTGGGACGCCACACTAGTTGTGTAAATGTATGTGTGCCCAAACTCTGCAGCGGTATACAACATAGTGCTCCAAAACACACTTTCCTATTTATTTCCATGACATCAGTGTTCACTGGAGAAAGCAAACATCAAGAAACAAAAAGAAAACAACATGATCAGCGACTCAAGAAGCAAGCATAGCCGCTTTGGGGTTAGGAGGCAGTGTCTCCCCCAAATAAGACGTCTTCAGAGGGCAGCTTCTCTTTCTCCCCAATCTCTTCCTTGTCCAGCAGTTTCAGTTCTTGGGATTACAGGACGAACAATGCCCTCTTATCAACATATATGATATACATATATACACACGCATAGGCAATTTCAACGTGTTTTCATATGTGAAATATATTTCAATCATATAGCTATTATATATTTTGTATATATTTTATCATATAATGTATTAATATATACATATGTATATATGCATATTACAAAGGGTATGCATATGATTACACACACACACACACACACACACACACACACACACACACACAGTATACGGTGGCCGTTGTGCTAACGCTCCCTACTGTACTCAGAATACTCTTACCCATTATTCTATTTTGTTTGAGACCTGACGGGCTCGGAAATCGACAGGCTTTGCTGGCCCAGCATGCCTTTCTCATTCCAGATACGCCACCCACTGCGTCTGCCAGACCACAGGCCATGCAGCCTCCGATGAGCGCGTCTGCCTGCGTCACGGCAGCCCCCCTCGGCCGTCCACCGAATAAACCCCACCCTGTCCTCTGAAGTCAGCCCTGGCTCCCACCTACTCCACGCAGCTCCCCGAATTTCCTAGACCACAGTGAGTGTCCCATTTCTTTGGGTTCTTAGTATGTTTCCTTCTGATAACGCTTGCATGAGACTTCCGATGTACTGTCACTTCACTTTCATAGTCACTGACCAATTCTCAGGGTACGGCGAGCGCCTCCTCAATCAGTTTACTTCCCTCAAACTCAGCTTCTCATCTTCAAACGGTAGTGATAATGCATTCATCACTTTGGATCGCTGTAAAGATTAAATTATTTTATAGATAGATAGATTAAATATCTATATCTATCTAAATATATATATATATAACTTTATAGAGAGACAGAGAGTAAATCTAGAACATAGCATCTGCCTATCAAATATTTGTTGAATTATATTAAAATGTGAATATACCCAAACCTATTAGTCACTCTTACTAGCAGTAGTATTCTTATTCTTGTTACTATTATTATTACTGGTAGTTCTAACACTGATCCTTTTTTTCTTAGCTCTATGGCATATCCCAACACTGGATTCTGAAAGAGGCTTTCTTCCTTTTGATTGTGTCTCATTTTTACCCAAGTTCCCTGTATTCAAGGTTCTCTGTGCATTACTCTATCTAACCTTCGTTTTGTGAATTAATGTATCCTTTTCTCCTCTACTTGAGGACAGCTGGATGTATTCCTTCCTTTCTGGTCCAACTAATTTTTATAACTTCTACTTAACATTTCCCATAAGGAAGTTTTAACCTTGTTAAGGTTTTTTTCTTGCGATTGTTTTTCAAAGTTCCTTTACAAAGTTATGTAAATATGTGCCTGAAGTTCTGAAACATTTCCCATAAGGGGGGAAATCTGAAAACCGACTAAAGCAGAATGAAGAGATTACCAGATACTGAAGTTTATACTTTTGTAAAGATTTTTTTTTTGGGGGGGAGGAGGGCTAGATTTTGGAACACATTACATGAGGCATCACTGAAATCATATCCAATTAACCAGGCCTTCCCCCATATGAGTCGGTTCGCAGGTAAAGACTACAATTCAATTCAGCTACAGGCCACTGGGTACATGCAGTCAGGCCACTGGGCTCCTCCCCATGAATGAATCCGTGTTGGTGACACCGGCCTCCCCTTCAGCATCTTTCTTTGCTGTGACAGCCTCAGAAACAGAAGCCCAAGCCCCCAAGTCAAGGACACACCCTGGCGGGTCAGCCTTTTTCCTTTGCTCCTAAACCTGGGGTTGGTTAGAGGAGATAAAATCTTTTCTAGCAGATAAAAATAAATTAACAGAGTTCTTTCTGCTTCCTCTTTTCTTTGCTTTTGTACAGGAAGATAAACCTGGTTCTCCTCAGACCTCTGCTTGGCGCCCGTTCTCCATCCCCAGGCCCTGGCTCAGTGCCCTTCCTGCAAAGGAACTTCCATGACCGAGTGACTTTACCCTTGGGTAGTGTCCTGGTGGGCTTATCTCTGGTTCCCTCACTAAAATAAAATAACTACGATAGAAATTAATCCAACATCTTCACTGCCCAATTCCTACTGTCTGTAATATTGACAGAGACATGACAGCCACTCAGAAAATAGTGGAAGGAAGAATGAGAGGAGGGAAAAAGGGAGGAATGGAGGGAGAAAGGGAGAGGGAGGGAGTAAAGGAAAAAAAGAAGGAAGAAACGCTTAACTAGCAAAACGTCAGCTAAAAATGAGCGAGACTAGGAAGGCATCTGGGGAGCAGGCCTGGGCTGGGTGGGGCCGGGGAGGGGCCCCTAAGATCAGCTGGCACCCAGACTCATGGGGAGACAGCTAATGGAACTTTCTAAGGTCTCCATACGACCTGGTCACCAGGAGAGAAATCAGAACTTCAAAAATGACGTCAATCCCAGAATACAGTGTAGATATTGGACTGGTTCTGCGCTGCCTTTGACACTCAGGTGTGATTTACCTGGCAACACAGGATACAAAACCCACCGATAGACAGGACCTCCAGCAGCAAATGATATGCCCTTGGAAGGAAGAACAGAATACGGTCTAGGAGAAAGTGAGGGCTGCTTAGGGCTCAGCTTCTCTTAGCGTTTAAAGAAAAGGCCTGAAAAGTTCATTACAGTTTCTGCATAAAGGAGTTTGCCAATTAATTTTTTAAAAAAAGTTAAAAATGCTAAATGGTGCTCTCAAAACAAAAATTAAATCACAGTATTCAAATCTCTATACAGGCACATTAATTATCGACCGAAGAAGTTGTCACGGGAGCATCTTTTCTCTGAAGCCACTGTCGTCCTAAGAAGTCACTGTTCCTCCTGGTGAGGAGACTCAAGGCCTCAAGGAGCCTGCCGATCAAATATTTCGTTGCATAAGAACAATTTCTAAACATTGGAATCCCGCTTGACAGCAACCCCCTCTGTGGACAGCAGACAAGCTCTAGGGAGCCTGCAGGGTGTTTAATCCCTGCTCAGTGTATTCTCGTCGCTGTAAACCAGCTACACACATTCTCCCTCCTGCTCACCTGTGAAGCACCCGTCATTCCATGAGTTTGTACCAAAGACAGTGGACGCTGACGTCACTGCCCTCCCTTAATAGTACGTGGTGGGTCAGTGCTTATTTTTAAAGTCCCTGATGTCTGAAGGGCTAACTGCAAAGATGTTGTATCCATTAGGAGGTCAGCCTGTTACGTGACAGCACATGACACCAAACCCTAACGATCTAACACAACAAAAACTCATTGCGTGCGCTCGTAATGTAGGCTGCAGGGCCAGCCAACTTGCACTCACGCTTCCTGCGGGTGGTGACTCTGTGGGAAGGGACGCTGCAAATCTGCGGCTCTGCCATCCCCGTCGGCCTTTCACAAGTGCTTGCTTCAGCAAGAGAATGGAAGGTAGCCAACCACTAAAGCCGGAAGTGGGGCGCGCCACTGCCTGATGTAAGCACGGCCGGGAACTACTCACATGAAACAACCTCAAAGAAAGGCCATGAGAAAGGTAGTCTTCCACGCATGCAGGAAATACTGGAAACACTAAGAACGCCTACCACAGATTGCTAGCAAGACGTTTAGTTCTTGGCTCAGGTTCGCAGGAGTTTTTTTACCCTGAACGATTCAAAACTTGCTTCTGGGCTGCAGTTCTGTATCACGACACTCGTCATGTCAAGGCCTCAGGAACAACTCAAGACCACAAACTCAACGCGATGCAATCGCATCTATTAACTTTCTCCCAAGCCTCTTCTCGGTGCCATGTTTCTATTCTCAGGAAATGGTACCACCACCTGGCCAGTTCCTCATGACCACAACCCAGAGGTCACCCTCCAGGTACTCTACCCGCTCCCTTAGTCTTCATGTCACATCAGTAGCCAAGCCCTCTTCATTCTTAGATTTCCTTCCAACCGACCTTTTACGTAGTTCCAGAGAAAATGCTTTGAGAAGGCCTCACCTCACCCGCTGCATGTTCATCTCCTGCATCCATTTTCCTGTCTCACCCCGCTTCCTACCCAATACCCACACGTTTCCTGAACTGCAGTCACCAACCTCAGCTTCAGAAAGGCTTTTCTAATAAGCTGTCAATGGTTTTAGATTGTTTTCAAAACAAGATTCAAAATATCTAATATTGCCCAGAATCCCCAGGCTCTTTTCCGTATCCCCAGGCTGTTCCATGCTATTCTCCCACCACACTCCCCATGCTGTGGGGACATGGACACGGACATGGACACACACACACACACACAGTTTGCTTTAAGGCCTCTGTTGGGTCCTGCACTTTGGGGTGCCTGGCACCTGTTGGGTATTGAATGCGGACCTCCAGGAAGCAGACTCCCAGACATCCTTTAGATCTAAGATTAAATATCCTTTCCAGCCCGCCTGCATTGTGTTTAATATTCCACTGGTACCCTGTACTTCTACTAGCACTTATCACAATTTTAGCTAATTAATCATTTGAATAAATGTTTGCCTAATAGCTACCTCTATTATTCTTAATATTTTATGAAGAATCTGTAGTTCCTGTTTACCACTGTGTCTCCAACATCTTATAGAACAAATATTTAGTAAATATGGAATAAGTGAATTAATAAAGGCATATAAAGCAGCAAGCTAAAATAGTTTCCAATAGTTATACGTGTGTGCTTGCATGTGTGTATACATGTGTATACATGTACATGTGCGCACACACATGCATTTGTATGTACACACGTACACAGAGGTACTTGCACCTATATGTATGTGTGTGTTTATCTTGGAGAAGCATATAGAATTCCAGGATGTATGCATGTATAAAGAAACATCTTACTTAAATCATAAAGATCTGAAAGTATTTAGAAATCCAGTTACAGGGGATTGAAAGTGATGGTGGCTGGTGATGGAAAGTAGAGACAAGGCAACTGGAAGAGGGCAGAAAGCTAAATAATTGTGTCAGGGGAGAGCATAGCTCAGGCTGGCCTGTAATTTGAGAAATCAGAATACGGGTAGATAGAAGTCAAAAGCGTTTATCAAATGAGTTGTCACAGACTGAGCGTGTTGTGTGCCACGGACTCGGCGGTGCACGGTCCACAGGCTGACATCAGTCCTCTCGACAGCTCTGTGAGTCGCCTCCCAGGCTGAGAGTCGGCGCCCAGGACGGTGTGAGTGCAGCTCTGTGCGGCCTCCGCCTGCCTGTTCCTCCTGCCTCGTCCTGTCACACAGGCAGCACCTAGTTAACACCTGCTGGCTTTAGCTGCGCAGAGATGAATGAAAGTAAAGCAAGCCTCGGGTGAGCTGAGGGAGAAAGTTCCCGGATCGGAGAGCACGTGGGGGCTGCTTGCAAGTATCTCTTGAGGTGTTTCAATGTCAATGAGAAATACTTAATTATATTCCTTTCCTAACGACCACTGAATGCTGATGACAGAACGAGAAGGGGCTTTACCAAATGTTAGTGGCGCTACCTGAGACATTAAAGCACTTCTCAAAATGTGAGTCCCTCTTTCATTGTTATGGCCAGAAATGTTAAGCACTTTATTAGCATTTTATCAAACGAGTAACTCCTGGAAAAAGAATGGGGCGATCAAGTGTGAAACTTCCCCAAGACAACACCGTCTCCATCCTAGTCACTGTCGCATCTTCTGGGAAATAACCAATAGGACGCAGCAGAGGGCCCGCGAGTGACGTGTTAGCATCTGCCATCGTTCATGTCCCCCAGATGCTCCCACTACTATCAGCTTTGGGGTGTCTGAAAAGTTATAGTGGCCTTGAATTGAACTGAAATCCATCCACACGGCCTCGAGGGAAAACACATTTAATTGTTGAAGTATTCACAACAGAGTAATTATGAGAGAAAATGGAAGCAGTCTCTGAATGCCAGGCTTGGTTACTTGACCCGTAAGGAGATCTAAATCATAGCGACCCATCTTTGACAGTCTCTGTTCAAGACTTCACCCGTGTTGTCATGGTTACTCCCCGCTGGACTAAACATCGCAGCTGAGTGAGATGCTTCTGGGCATCTCCAGTTTGCTAAGAGGGAGCCTAAAAATGGCAGCGGTTCCATCACCACATGCTGCTGCTCAGCACGTTTTCCTGTGTGATGGACTCCACACTAAGGCCTTTCTAAATTTCATAGTTTGATCATCATATGCTGCTGCCCTGAGACACCCTCTGAGGACGCTGTGCTGTGACCGGTGACGAAGGAATCGGGTCTCCTTCCATTCACTGATGCTGCCATCTTAGAGTGATGTGTCCCCAGTGCCACAGACACAGGAGAGAGGATAAGAGAGTCAGCAAGGTACGGCAGGGGCCTGGCCTGGAAGTGGAGAACATGGTGACCACCTGCATCCCACTGGACACCACTCAGTCTTACGGCCCCAGCCTCACTGCAAGAGGCTGGAAAGGTCAACTTCACACCTGCCAGAAAGACACCTTCTCTGCAGATCACAGGCTAAGAGCAAAGCTCAGGGTGCCCATATAGCTGGAAACACCAGGTAGTGTCTTTTTTCCCCCCTAATGTGACTCACAGGTCCTGATAGAATCATGTGCTTTCCTCACAGGGAGGGAACATATAATTATATGGGGGCGGGAAGGGGAGGTATAAAAACACGGACTTTTGGAGTTTTGCAAATAATGGGTTCTAAGTCAGTCTCTCCTATTTACAGATTCCATGACAGGTAGCGTGTTGGGTTATTGTATCAAACCTATTTCCTTAGCTGTAAAACGGCACGTTGTTTTATCAAGTATTTGCTCTTAAAACCAAGATTCCTAGGTATGTAGGGGGGAAAGAAACGTTTGAACAACAATAGATTTCTGCTGCTCTTGGGAAAGTTATAGAGTAGCAAAAAAGGCAGCCAGTTCGTAAGATAATCGATAACCATACAAATAAGTGGAAATTATATTAGTTGTGACGGTTAATAAGTGGGTATGCACGACGCCATCAGAAAGTATAACGGGACATTTTTCATAAGAAACTAGCAAAGAATTTTCCGACCTGAGTATGACTGCTGTGGGTGCTAAAGAACCAGGGCAGTGGGAAATGTATGCGCTAAGAGGGAATGTGGGGAGCATTTCAGAGTGGCCAATGAGATCAGAGACAGGGATGGGAGGGGTGGGGGAGGAGAGGGTGGGAGAGGGAGACAGTACACAAGCTCATGACTCAGGGAGGGCGAGGAATCCACTCACGGGTAGGAGTCACCATCGGTGATGCCTCCTTTCATCCTTCAAAATGAAGTTCAAATGACACCTCTATGAAACCAGCTCTGATGGGTAGAACTGGGTGTTCCCGTCTCTCTGTTCCCGTCACATTCATTCTGTGTCTTTGGAAAGAATAAGCCAAAGAAGAGGTAGAGTCCTCTGTGTGGCCACTCCTCCGTGGGCACCTTGAGGACAGAGAGAAGGTCGAGCTCATCCCCGTATCCCAGCCCCGTGTGGGGGCTGCGGCACGACGCTCAGTCAATAACATGAACTGTGACCGGACACCTAGGGGTCTTGTTCAAGTACAAATTCTGATTCTGGGTGTCCTGGGTGGGGCCCAAGCCGCTGCATTTCTCACAAGCCCCAGGCGATGCTGACACTTCTAATACACAGACCCCACTGAGGGGCAAGGCTCCATGACACACTGGGGTTCAGAGAGCAGACATGAAAGCGCTTTATCAACTTCTGGAGAAATTGTGTTTTCTGTTGACAGAAACGCCCTGGTCAGCCTAGAGCCATAATTCAGTGTCAAAACTCATTCCAGGTAAACTGAATGTTTATGGCAATCCCAGAAACCACTGGCCACTGACTGGCCCTACATAGCACAGGGTCAGTGTTACAGTGTAGTGACTGAGGACGCTTGAGTCCAGCTACCTGGGTTCACAGTCTGCTGTGCCATTTGATACTTACGGGACTCTGGCAAGTTATGCTCCCCCCACCCCGAACCCCTGATTTCCTTACCCATAATGCAGGCATAGAAGAATTACCTATCCATTAGAGTCTGTGCAAGGACTAAGACACAGCACGCATTGCTCTCAGCACAATGCCAGCAAAACAGAAGTGCACCACGGATTTTTATCCATTTTTAAATTTCCTTTACCTGGGAAGCCATTCCCAGCTCTCACCAGGGAGAATTCCTTACTCTTAAGTCAGTGTGGCCAAAAGAGCAATAACTAGTAAGGACCTGCTTCGGTTCTTTGTTTCAACTAAATAGCGACCCATCTTCACCATCCTAGCAGGCTACCATCTTGCTGGGACAAGCGGGATTTGAGAGAGTGACATGGTGTGGAGACCATCTGCACCATATATTTAACTGAGCCCTATTAAGGACGCTACACAAATGTTTAAATACTGGTGGGTGGGCGCACAGATCAACGCGTCTTGCAGCCGCTTAGGACAAGCCCCATGTGTGCGTTCCCTGGCTTATTATTAAACCTGCCATCCACCAATCGGGAGAGGCCTGCCTCTTACTTCCGTCTCTCCTTGCCCTCCCGGTCGGTACAGGGGCCGGTCTGTGAACCAACCCTGTCTCAGGTGGAGGAGTGCTTTCTGATGTTGATCACTTAATTTGGGGGTAACTCAGAGTGGCTTTTCCACCTCTATGCTTAGTATCAGACATTTTCAGAAGTTCCCCACTCACTAAAATATGTTTTTGTGGTCTATCAATCCCCACTTCCCAGGCCCAGTTGAACTGTATCTTCCTGGGAAGCCAATCCCAATACCCAAAAACAGTCTCCCTGTTTCAGCATCAATGGCTGTCTATGTGAACATCCCCGTGGTACAACTGAGGCAATTCCTCTGCAAGGCTAGTTTTCATGTCACATGTCTACATATTGTGGGGTTTTTTTTTTTATTCAAATGTGAACTTGGTTAACATTAATTTTAAAAATATAGATCTAGAATAATGGAGGTAATAGTCACTCTATTGATAAGATCCTGCCAAGGCAACTGGATTCCATTTTACGCATTAGAGCCCAGCAATTATACAGACCCACAGGAGAACATATAGATTCAAATAGTAAGCATCTTGAAGGGAGTTATAATCAGAGTGTGTCAGAATGGGAAGATAAGACAGGCAAGTGGAAAATCACACTGGCATATGAGCTGAACATTTGCCTGTGCAAGAGCAGGCAGGCTTCTTATAATACCTCAAAGAAAAGCACGTGCTACAATACAGCAGAGTTCATCGAATAGTTTTTAATGATCCAAGTTGTGCAAAGGATGAAATGGACTGACATAGAGGCAACAAGTTCTCCAACACTTGAGATGGCCAATCCCCGGCTGGAAAGCCATGAAATGAGGTTGTTGAGTATACTATGCAAAGCCTTCCATGAGGAGTTGAACTAGACAACAGTCAATATTAGCTCCAGCTTTGAGAATCTACGATTCTGTCTGAAAACCCCAAGAAGGTAGAGCCTGTGTCCTCAGTCTCAGGGCAGAGCCCAGCCCAGACTCAGTAAGGACACAGAATGAGTGCTCAGACCTCCGATTCATCCCAGACCTCAGGGAATAGCTACCTGGCAGGCACCCTACACTCATCTGTTGACTACCCCAGATACCAAAACACAATCTCCAAAGACTCCCGGGTACCGAATCCGCTTAGTGAACAGCCAGAAAGTGTTGAACAAAGGGCAATTCCTTACCAGAAATTTCCCATTCGAATTGTGAAGACATGAGCAGGAAATGTAATTGCCTTGTATTCGCATTCGTATCGTAACCATTTCTTACCGGGTGCCTGGAACTATCTCAATTATCTGAAATGGTTCAACACCACAGTCAAAACCAGGCTAGAGTTGGCAATAACAATAAAGCTAAAAAGGGCCCCGGCTATTTGATGACTCTGTGGAACCATTATGTTCTGCGGTATTCAAGGGAGGCAGACAACAAGAGGACATTAAAATCGTGGCATCCTCAAACAACACTATGGTTATTGCTTATTAATTATACCAAAGGAGTGCAGCTAATTCGTTTAATAGGTAGGATTACGGATGCCAGCGACAGATCGGAGCAAGGCAGCAGGCCGTACAGAATTCCTTAGAGGAACAGCAGACAACATTTATCACCAGTTACTCGGCACACCTAACACAGATGGAAATAAACAGGAAAGACCGAGAAAGACCTTGGTGCGTTTCCCTTTCATTTGGAGTCCAGATTACAATTTGTGCATCGTAACAACCATTTTCACCGGAACTAGTTTTTCCCCTTCAAAGAGAACTAGAAACCCCTTTCAATCTGTGTTTTCTTAGCTCTCTTCTCCCCGTGAGGGTAAGGGGAGAGGGAGTGGAGGGTGGAGACAAACATCTGAATGTTTGTCAGGTGTAGCTATTATGAGAAGAAACCTATAGATCAAAAGGTAAGCACAGTTTGAATCCAAAATATGCTGCCACATTCTTTTCTAAAAGCACTTCTGAAATTTGTACTCCTATCTTCATGTATTAATGAAGATGTCACCACCAAAAGGTGATCGTTTCATTTTTTTTACAACTCCCCGTCTAATAGGCTGAAAGTGTATCTTATAGTTTTTATTTTCATTTGTACATCTCGATTCATACTTTTCACTATGTCAAGTGTCTGTCATTTATACTTCCATAAATCATCAGCTCCTATCATTAGCAATTATTTTATCAAGTTTCCCCCCATTGAAGTAGAAGCTCTTTACACAGTCTTGTGTTACATAACGACCTTTTAATTCACAGTGGCCCCCAGATAGGATGGTGGTCCCGTAAGATTATCATGGAGCTGAAAAATCCCCATCACCCAGGGACCCAGTAGCCAGTGTCCTGCTGCAGCACACGACATTCCTCACGTGTCTGTGGGAATGCTGGTGCAAACAAGCCTGCTGCACTGCCCGTCTTTAAAAGTGTCCCCCACACAATTACGTACGGTACAACTGTGATGGCTAATTTACTGTACTATACTTGTGATTGTTACTTCAGAGTGTGCGCCTTCTAGTTACATAACAATGTGCTGTGTCATGCGGGCAGCAGCAGCCTCATGCATCTTGTGATCACGGCCTCTACTGGTGGCATCATTTCCTCTTCTGCTTGATTTCATCTCATGTTGTTTAGTACAGTCACGTGCTGTGCAGGCTTGGAGCCGAGGAATGTAGGCTACACCACACAGCCCAGGTGTGTCGGGGGCTAGACCATTTAGGTAAGTGCAAGTGCCTGCTGTGATGTTCACACACGATGAATCGCCTAACAACGCCCTCCTCAGAACACGGCCCCATCAGTAAGCAGCACTTGACTGTATATCCTGGGTGTTAATCAATCAAAACCCACTGAGATGACCCAGATGTTCAGATGATCAGACAAGGAAGTTAAAACCTTGATAACAAACGTGTTTAAGGACCTAAAGTCCAATATGGCTATGACAAATAACCAAATGGAAAATCTCAAAATAAATGGAACGTATTAAGAAGGAGCCAGTTAACAGACATATTAAATCTGAAATTCACTGGATTGGATTGAGAACAGGTTGGAGATAACAGGAAAAAATAGGTGAATTTAAAATAAAGCAGTCAAGTTCATACAATCTAAAAAGCAGATACATATAAATAAGCATGTATATGCTATAATAAACTTTTACTTAAGGCCACTAAATCAGCTTGCATTCAAGCATTCTGTGCTGCATGCACAATTACCCACTCAACCGCTGTCCTCTTTCGCCAATATTACCAATTCCTAACTCATCGCTAGAAAGGTCTCAGTGACATGGCAAAGTTTCTTAGACGGGTGTTTACGTTCAAAAACCCTAGTTCCCTATGTTCACAACCATAGCACTATTCAGCTCCCTCCAAAACTGTCCTAACTTCCTCTGCCCCACGAAAACGCTCTCAGCCTCTATCCCCCAGGGCTTTCTCACTGTAGTCAATGGATCCATTTCCCTGCCAAGTGCTTACACAGGAAACCTAAGAATTACCCTCAATCCCTCCACGTTCTTCTCCCCCAACATCATCCCACTGGGGTATCCTGAAGGCTCTAAATCCAAATGTATGTTGATTCTGTTGCCTTCTCTCCACCACTGCTACTGCTCTGGCAGAAATGATCACCATCTCCTCATGGGGGATGTCAGCGGGCTCCTAACTGGTCGCTTTTCTTCGAATTCTACCACCTACAATTCCTCATTCCCCAGAGTGATCTTTCATAAACCAAAATTTGGGCCTTGGTACTGTTTTGACGAAAGCCCCCAGTGGCTTTCTTTAATCCTTGGAATAAAACCCCAACTCCTCACCATGCCCCTAAGGCCCCACATGACCCAGCCCTGCCCTCACCCCCGACCTCAGCACTGAGTCCTCCCCAGCCTTCTCATGGCGACACAGACACCTCGCTTCCTTTCTGTTCCTTGAATATACAAAGGTAATTCCCCTATCGGGGACGTGGTGGTGGTTCTTCCCTGTGGCTGAGGTTCTTTTGTTCTGGCTCATGAAATAGCTAGCTGTCTTTCTCATTTTTCAAATATCAACTCCAATTTCACCCTTATACGGATGCTGTCTGTGTATCGAGTAACACAACCTCACATGCACACATCTATTTCCCTCGTGAAATTTGGTGCCATCCGAAATGATTGTTTCTGCGGTGATGGTCCCCTCCTCTGACATATAAGGCTGTTCAGAGCAGCAAGCCTGCCTGGCTTGTTGACTGCTGTGTGCACATGGCTTAGAACAATCTCAGGGACAGAGCAGGCAGGGACTCAACAAATGTTTACAAAGTGAACAAACCAACCAACGTGGGAACAAATCAAATATTAAACTACGCCAGCTTTAACCTGCCTCCTGCTCTCATTAGTTATGGACAGACAAGGGGGATGGCAGCACAGTGGTTAATATGTAGGAGTTAAATTCTGCGAAACAGGGTTTATGGTGCTTCAGTTTCCAGGGATGTCACTGCTTGCTTATAAAGCATAAAGAAATATATTTTGCTTCTAAACTTAGGTTACCCTCTAACTGGGACAAGATACAGTTAAAATCAGGACAGATCAATTCTGATGACAGAAGCATGAGACAGTCACAAAAAGATGAAGAAAAACAGTTGCCTCTGAGAAGGGAAGTCAGCATCTTGCTAAGCGACCTTGAGAAAGTCCTTCAATTTGTTTCTGTCTGTAAATGGACTGTATTAAATCGTATTTGAAGTCCTTTGTAGAACTCTTTCTATGCTCTATGACTGAGAGTGTCCAGGGGAAAAGCATGTGGGTGGGCGCTGGATATCTGAATGTGGAAAGATGTCCACAGTGGACGGTGGGGTTCGGCAGCGTCTGCACCTCTATCATATTCCATATCCATCACCTGTAGCTTTACAATTTATTGGGGGGAATGGCACATCAGAGGAGAATTCCTGGCTTGGTTACTTGTTATCTACTCATCCTTAAGCAAGTCATATCCTTTCTCTTGGCCTTAGTTACTTAATTTCTAAAGTAAGGAAATTAATAATAACATCCCACTCAGTTACTCTGATAAGTAAACTGTATACAAAAGTACAAAAGTATAAACTCTGAAGTCATCTGTAAACGCTGATTTTTTGTTGTTGCACAGTTTTATAGAAAGATGAGAGAAACGTGTTCTTGTTGAAATAAAACTCAGAGGGTAGTTACACTAGCTAGGATTCAGTTTTGTTGGCACTGTTGCTGGTGTCATCATTTTCACTTATTTTAATGTTTAGGTAACATTTTTGAGTGTTTATCATGTGTCAAGAACTGAGCCAAACATTTTTAAACGACATCCATCTTTTCAAGCAAATGCTAATGGAATTTCAGTTTTACAGATGAGGAAACTGAAGTCGAGAGGAGTCAAGTCACCACATAAAACAGTCCTTGGAACCAGAAACCCCTCATTTTATTGGTACCTACTTTTCAAGTTTAACACATTTGAAAAATCCTCATAACCCCTCCCCAACATACTCAACTCAACATGTTTTAAAAGCCAAGTTTTCTAATATAACTACTTCATCGTTGCCTGCTTTTTAAATGCATCGTATCTTGGGAGGAAAAGCCAGTATGAAACCAACTTGACAACATATATTGCAAACATTTGACCAGTATAAAATGACGGTTACGTCATGTGAACCCAGATACATTGGCCTAGGCTTTTCATACATTCGCTGTGGTGAGATGCTTGCTTTTTAGCGATGTAGTCTAGCCAGTCAGAAGTTAAAATGTTCATTGTGATGCTGGCCTAACAACTATCACCCAATAGTACCTTTAGTGTATCCTTTCTAGTACTCTGGAGCTGCAGAATTAACAAGACAACAATCATTTTCCAGATCAGCTCTGCTGCCATCTCTCCACCACGGCTACAACTCCAGCCGAAATTACCACCATCTCCTCCGGGAGGACATCAGTGTCTCCCTCGTCCAGTCCCAGCACCTACAATTCCTCATCCCCCAGAGTCACATGCATTCAGCACATGTCACTTCACAAACCACAAAATACCGATTCCAGCCCTCACCTCACAGGGAGAAACATGCATTATTAATATCTCCGATGACAAAGGCCCAGATGGATGGGTTACGTGGCTTTCCCTAGGTTGTGTTTTAGATTAAAGACAAAGCTATGACTAGAATATGTTTTTCTAACTTCTAAATATTTTCTCCATTTCCCTATGGCAGTCCTACCAATATTTGAAAATAATTAACATTCCAACTGTCTTCTCCGTTCCAGACTAAACTCCCTTGGTTGATGCTTGGAGGTGATCTGACTAATGTCAGCAGCGCCCACACAAGGACCTGGTTCCCTCCTCCCGTGTGCGTGCTGTACCTGAGGGGTGGCGCTCAGCTGGGGGTGACTTGCTAAGTGTAAATCTGAGGAGCCTGATGATTGGGGTAAAGAATATGGAAACTGTCATATGAGGAATGAAGTAAAAGTCTGCAGACAGCATCTATAGGAGAAAACGGAATTTGCCTTTAAGTATTTGAACAATTTCTAGAAAAGTCTATATACTTTCCATAGCTCTAGAAGCCAAATTAGGATAGCAAAGATATGTTACACAGAAACTGATTTCAGTCCCCTCTACCGTGTCTAGGTCAAGTCTCATATGTCATTGTCCCCTGAGTCCTTTCAATGAATGAACAAAGGAATTACTGAAGAAGAGGGTACAGAAGTTATAATGTTCCAAATTGAGAACAGGCTGCTTTCACAAGTATGACCATAAATGCCTACCTTTCAAACCCTTACATGACGCAGTTTTTCACAACCCATGTATTCATCCGTTCCTTGCGCCCTTATGTCCATTTTCTATTCTAAACCCCTTTATGTCCCCAGTCAAACTCTGAAATAAATCAGTTAGGAAAGCTTTCAGCTGGAAGGTAGTGGCGTAGTAGGCTGAAAGTACATGGTGTGGGATTTTAGACTTCGTTCCAAGAGTCAAGGCCACAAAAATTTAAGGCTAGAGATGTTAATGGCATAAAATAGTTAACTTGATATCACTGAAAGAAGTCCAACATAAATGATATAGACGGAATTCTCACAGTGAATGGAAGACTGCTCCAAATTTCTTGACATCTGATCTGAGGATCATCTCATTCACACTGGCACACAGCATGTGATCCATAAAATCTGTTACCATGATTAGGTTGTAGAAAAGATCACTCTGGGTATCCAAGAGTGGACAGAGAGCTGGAGAAGAAAAGCAGAAGCAGAGAGACCGGAGGCAAATACAGTGAAACCTTGGATTGCGAGTAGCGTGGTTTGCGAGTGTTCTGCAAGACGAGCAAACATTTCTAATACATTTTAACGTGGTAAAGGAGCGATGTCTTGCAATACAAGTAGTTTGTTTCCGGAACAAATTACGCTTGCAAACCAAGGTATTACTGTATTTTCTGTTGGTGCTGCTAAGAGATGAGGGTTCAGCAGAAGTAAAGGCACCGATACGTCACAAGATGGGCATCTACACCCTAGCATTTCTGGGCTCCATAAGGAAGTCACCCAACATCACTCGGCGTCACTCTGACTTTTGAAGACAAACTTAGTCTGACTGAGTTTCCAGGTGTTGGAAAGATGAACTGTCTGTGAAGTTCTTTAAAAATACAAAGTATATTCTGTAATTATTTTTCATATGCACTGCCCCAGCTCCACCAGTGACATCAGCCTGTTAGGAGTGAGCACTCAAGCCCCACAACCACCACCAACAACCTTATACCACAGTCGGCTGCAGTACATTTTAGAAACATATCAGTCATTCACGTAAATCTTGTCTAAATTCATTTTAATGCCATTGTATTGATGAATATAGAGGTTAATCATTTGGAATCGATTTCTCCTGATTTGTGTCTAACTGAATTCAATTAAGCCGCAGTGATGTGTACGGAACAGATTAAATTGTGCAGGCTGATTGGATTGAAGGCATTGTCTCTGGAGAGGGTTCAGGGATGAGCCCACAGTGATAGGGCGTTAATGTGGGCTCCTGGGGTGACAGTTATTAAAAAATTATTAAGACTCCGAAAATGTCTCACTGATGAAGAACACCTTTTACCAAAAGATAAACTGCTGTCACAACCCTGAATTTCGGCTCCTGAATAAATAAGTAGTTCAAGGTCTAAGTGCTAAGTGCTGCTGTTCTAATGGAGTTTGGCTTTAATTGTATGAAATAAGAAATGTCTGCTGAGAAAAGAGGAGGTAGAGAAGGCAGCTAAGACATAGTCAGCCCTGGGTGAGTCTAGTACCTTTGTTTTCTGAACACTAATACTCAGAAGAAGCCTGCAAAGAAGTGCTCGTATTGAGTGTATCTTGTTTAACATTTCAGGTGCTGCCAGCACTTGTCCCTTATTCCGGCCACCACTGCAGTGACCTTCACTGCAGGGAGCAGCCTGCCAGTGCCCCGCCTCAGATTCCTGCCAGTCTGACTTACCTCCTGGGGCATTCCTGTTGACACTGCTGCAAAGAACATCACAGGGGCACACTGGGGGCTTATCTATTGCGTTGTCGGAAAAGTCATGACTATTTTTCTGCTTCATTGCAAAAATGCGTCATGACTTTTCCAACAACCCAACATATGTGAGTTGGAAATGCAGGGTAATTAACATCCCAAGGAGTGAACCTTTAAGCAAGGATGAAGGGGAGCTGTTATGAAGTGAATGTTTGTGCCCCCCCCCAAATTTACTTGTGGAAGCCCTAACCCCCATGGGGTGGTATTTAGGGTGAGACCTTAGGAAGTAATTCGGTTTAGGTGAGGTGATGAGGTGATGAGGTGATGATTAATCCTTGGTGGGATTAATGCCTTTAGAAAAAGAGCTGAGCGATCTAGCTTTCTCTCTGCCATGGGAGACGTAACAAGAAGAAAGCCATCTGCAAATCCGGAAGAGGGGCCTCGCCAGGAACCAGAACAGCCGGCACCTTGATCTTGGGCTTCCCAGCCTCCAGAACTGTGAGAAATAAACGTCTAAGTCCCCCAGTGTGTGATCGCTTGTAGCAGCCTGAGCGGGCTAACCCACTAATTAATGAATGTTTCCCCACTTGTCCTCTTGAATGAGGGTCCTGAGCTGCTTTTCTTAAGGCTCTTAGAGGGGTTACCTGGGACCAGGTAACTTAAGCTTGAACTCTACAGCAGGACTTCGGAAGGGCCTTAGTAACCTGTCCACATAGAAAACTTGTAAAACATTGATATTGTAACAACTAATTAAGACATGTTCCTCATCACACATTTGCAGAGCAGGTCTGTGCATTGACCTCGTCAGGCCCACAAAGAAACCATGGGAGATGCTCGAAGCAGACAAGTTTGCCCAAACCAGGCTAAGGAGCATTGGAAACCCCACAGAATTTTGCTTTCCTTCCTCTTAATATGTTAGCAGGCTACAATCTCTTGGTGCCCCTCTGACACAGCAGATCATAAGCTCCTGGTGGATGGAGCTCCTGTACTATTAACCTTAGTCACCCCAACTTCTGGCCTGGAGCTAATCACCTATCTGACAATCCTAAATGTGTCATTACCTGAACGTAATCCCTTTGCAAGAGTTTCTAGAGAATACTACATAAGGCGGGACTGTTTTCTTAAAAAGTGGTGGTGGTAAATTTCTTTCCCCCTCCTCCTGTTGCCTGCATGGCACTGAAAACAGAAGGAATCAAAGGACAAAGCAAAAAATACGTATTTTGAAAAGCTTTGAAGGATTTGTGAGCCAAAGAGTTTGCCTAATGAAGACCCGCGACATCTGTGGAGTCCTGGGTAACGATCTCCTCCTGCCTGGTAACCGAGGAGGCAGCTTCCGTGCCAGTAGGTCAGGCGTCCATCCATATGTTCGCGTTTCTCAGTAGCATCTGGGCATGTCTCCTTTAGATCCTAGGGTGCCAGGATCAGAAAGGCGCTGGGAGAACATCTGCTCCAGAGCACATGGCACGTTCCGGAAGTCTGGACCCAGCGAGGACCTGAGAACGTGCCCAAGACCACATGGTCATCAGAGTCCCAGGGGGACCAGAAACCACCAGCCTGTGCATGACAGTCTCCTTCCTTCGAGTCTTAAGGTCCTAGTCCTTTTCCTGACCCCGACCCCTGCTCTTGCTAAAAAGAACAATACCAAATAACGAAAAGCAGCAAAACAGCCCTAGTCGTAGGACTGAGGGAAATCCTACACATTGTATTAGACTTCAAATTGTGGGGACATGGCTGCTTCCGAACTTGCCATTCAAGTCAGACAATGACAAGATCACTGAGTGATCTGATTGGAATCTGACTGGGGTGTTGACGGCCCCAACAAAAAGGCAGGGCTAGGACTGACTCCCCAGACACTATGCGCGCTGCATCTGTGACACTTAGTTCCAGTTCGGTTTTGCTGAGCCAGTTACAGCAAAGGTCACCTTACCCTCCCAGTTCCAGCAGGTCCCCAGGGAGGTGGCCAAGGCGAGCGCTGGTCCATCACCTGGCCCCAAGGAGGCACGCTTGTGGGTAGAAGGTTCTGATGACCTTCAATAGCTTCATCCCGGATCAACTGCCCCACGGTCAGGTGACAGCTGCATCACTCCCCACACAGCTTTCCATGCCCTCCTCCTCCTCGTCCCCTCACACCTGCCTGCGTCGCCTGCATCTCTGTAGGTCAGCTCCCTGCCACCGTCCACCTCTGGTCCTCCACCATGCCGTGTCCTTTGCTCTAGCAGCACTGACCCCTTGCTGTATGTGGGTTCCGTCACGAGGCTCTCAACTTTGCTCCCCAGTCCTTGGAATTCTCCACCCTCCTGCTCTGTCCCCCACACAGGGATCATTCTCTCTGCCCCTTCAGGGGCCTGCTTGAGTGTCACCACATCAGAAAGTCTCTCTGGCCATCATCCTCGTCTACTGCGCGTCACTCTAGCTGTATGTTCCCCTCCTCCTCATTGTCACTGGGAAAAAGTAAACGATTGCAAAATGACAGTTACATTTATGCAGTTTTCTCTGTGACAACCTAAGACACAATCCTGTGTGCATGTTTTCTCATCCCCAAACTAGACTATAACGCTAGGAAAACAGCGACTTCCCTTTCCAGTTTCCTTCATTACGACTGGATTCTGCGTATTATGTCCTTAAAGCTATGTGTTCAAGTCGATAGAGGTGGTAAACAATTTTAGTAAGTGAAGCATGAGTGTGCTGATGTCCCCCGCAAACTTGGAAGCCCCGTCGCCACGGAAGCAGCCACGACCAGAAACGACCCCGCCTGCGTCTCACTCTCCAGACCGGGAGGAGTGGGGGGTGGGGGTGGGGG
>NW_017731924.1:61232-84210 GCF_001890085.2 Hipposideros armiger
GCACCTTTGCCTCCATTAGAGCTTCCCATCTAATCACTCAGGCACAAATTCATCATAAAGTACCCTCTACCTGACCCACTTGGGGGCTGCCTTCCCCTCCCACGTCCCGCCCTTTGCTTTCCCAGTGTTTCCTGTTCTGTGAATCCTAAACTTTGAGGCTTCCTGCCCTCCTCCCCACTGGGTATGATAATCAGTTACTCCCCCTTGGTGTGCATTTATATCAGTGGGCACCTGCCTGTCACACGGATAAATGCATTAGACACCTCGGGTTCAGTGTGAAATACAAAGCTCCAGCTTCTGATACAAAATTTCCCCTTTTTTTTAAAGCAGCAGCAGTTGCAGCCGATTGGAGAAGTTTATTTAGGACAAGCAGAATGTCTATTTTCCTAAAAACCCTCGCGTAGAAAACAGCGTGGTAAAGGGAGAAATGAGTCCCATGGACAGAGGGACTGTCCTTCTGTCCTGGCCCATCTTTACTAAGGGGGGGGGGGGGTGACCAGCGACGCCGGCTGCCCGCTTCACCTGCAGTTTGTTTGCCATTATGCTTAGTCTGTGGCCAGAGCGGCTTGAGGGATGGCCTCCTGTCCTTCAAGATGCCCGGATGTCATCGCAATGAGTATGTAAACAATGCAAAATCAGTGGAAATAGAGACAAAAACTAAAAACTTAAATAAAGGATAATAAAAGGTAAGTCACAAAAGTATATAGAGTAAAAAATATGAATGTATAAAGATACAGAAATATAGATTTTTTTTTTAGTTGGAAAAGTAAAGCACAAAAAGTATCAACAGAAAAAATTAACAGGAAATAAACTAAAGAAGAAAGTACATAAAGCTTGGACAAAAATTACATATCATGTAACAGCTATGAGAAGTGAAAAGGAAGATGTAAAGAACCTACAGAGATCAACGTAGCCTGCTATTTGTCCAAGAGAAAATACGCCCTCATCTTTCAAGGTTACCAGCTGCATAGGTGACCTTGAGAAATGGCCTGAATAAAAAGCAATCTTGGCAAAACCAGCCCCGGTATAGGAGTGAAATAAGTCCTAAGAGGACTCAATTCCCCAGAGATACCTGCACCCCATGATCACTGTAGCGTTATCTGCAAGAGCCGAGAAGAGGACATCTCCCAAATGTCCATCGACAGACGAATGGATAAGGAGAGATGGTATATAGATACGACTGGATATTATTCACCCTTAGAAATAAGGAAAGGTGACAACATGGATGAACCACGAGGTCATTATACTTAGTGAAGTAAGCCAGCACAGAAGGACACACACTGTGTGATTCCATTTATAGGCGGTATCTAAAATCGTCAAACTCAGAACAGAAAATAGAATGGTGGCTGCCAGGGACTGGGGGGAGGGGGACATGGGGAGTTACTAATCAAAGCGCATAAAATTTCACTGAAGCAAAAGGAGTAAATTTTAGAGATCTTCTGTACACCATAATGCCTATCCTTAACCATATGGTATTATGCACTTTAAAATATATGAAGAGGCTACAGCTCATCTTACACACACACACACACACACACACACACACACACACACACACACACACACGAGAACACAAGGAAATTAATTTTCGAGGGCAACAGATTATGTTTAGTACCTGATTGTGGTGATGATATCACGGGCGTGTACATAGGTCTAAACTCACCCAATGCATATATTCAATGTGTACGTTTTTTTGTAAGTTAACTATACCCCAATAAAGCTTGAGAAAAGGGGTGAGCCAGGTAGGAGGGGGCATTATGAAAAATGGATGCTGTGTTTAAACTGTAGGAGTGGGCAACTTTTCCCTTCTTCCTTTCCAGGTTCTTTGGCTGGTCTAATAATTAAGTTGCCATTAGACTAACAGGGGAAAAACAAATTTTACAAGTAAGGAAGACCCCAAAAATAAGAGGCTTCTAGGCACTCGGGTAATTGAGGCTTATGTGCCATCCTGAGCTAAACACAGGCGGCAGGGGTCTGGAGTTTCAAAGGGGAGGAAGACAGCTCACAGAAAGACAGGAAGAACAAATATTTGGTAAATCAGCGTTTGCCACAGCATGCCACGGTGTTTGTGATGTAAAATGTTATCTCTGGTAATAGCTGTCTTCCTGGTACAGACCCCCTATTAAATTCTCTTTGGCAGTTAAGGGAGAGGTACTATGTAAAGGTCAGACAATTAAGTTTGTGAACTTTCCACTGTGTAACTGCATAATGGAAAGTTAGCGAACTTAATTGTCTGGCATGCGTGCGTGCGTGCGTGCGCGTGTGTGTGTTCATTCTTAAATCTGCTGGACCCCAACTGTCTGCAGCTCCAAATAATCCACACACCAAAGTAGTGTACTCTGGGGTGGCATATTCTGGTCCCCTCAGTATCTTTGTGGATAGTCTTATATTTTGAACCATGTAAATATATTATCTGCTAAAAAATGTTTAATTGAAAAACCTAAAAGAAACAAAAGAGGGCTGACTTTTCCAGTATGGAGAGCTTACTGAATGGGGCTTGGGAATTCTTTCTTTACACCACAAAGTAAAATTCATGCTGTGTGCAGAATAGATGAAGGGCAGAACTGTCCGCTTACCCTAACATGCGGGATAACTTTGCAGGCCATAAATTCCATGGAATACAGCCAGCATCATCACATCAAATCCATAGTTTGAATAACTGCCAATGGTCCCCTGGTTTCTTGGCAGAGCATGATCTAGGCTGTGCAGGTGACCACCTGTGACCTGCTGCTAAAGGATGCTGTCTGTCTTTCCAGGGCACTGGCATATCCCCAGGTGCCACGTTTCATTCAGGTAACAGTGGAGTCACATCCCCCAAAAAGGCGCAAAACAAAACAAAAAAAATATGTACATATTTGAGCATGTGATTTTAACAAAGAATTCCAAGCTCTGTGTTCAATCCCTTTGAACTTCTTACTGAATCATTTATTCAACTAAATATTAAGAACCTGAAAGATAGCTGACATAAACAGAGTGCAAGTTATTCTACTTGGCATAGGGACATCAGTCACTCAACAGGGAAATGACAACTTGCAGAAATGATCCCGCTTAACAAAAATTTAACTGGGAACCAAAAAGGTTGTCTTGACATAAGAACACCCATCTAGGGCCGGCCAAGTGGCGCAGTGGTTAAGAGCTGGGTTGGGACTCCAGAAGGCCCGGGTTTGGATGCCACATATGAGGGCCAGTGACACTGCCCTCCACAGCTAAGATGCTGAACAACAGCTCAACCTGGAGCTGGGCTGCCGTGAGTCGCCTGCTACAGCGTAGGCTGCAGCCCCTGATGCAGTGGGTTGCCATGGGCTACCGTGTGTAGACAGCAGCCAGCGTGAGCCATCCAGAAGCCGGCAACTGATCTGCCTCGCCCGGGAAGAGTGCAATGATGGTGCCAACTTGGCCAGTGAAACAACATCCTCCACAACTAGACTGAAGAACAAAACAACAGCAACTTGTCTGTTCCCCTTCTCCCAATTCCCCAGTGCTGTTCCAATTCCCCAATAAAAAATAAAAAACAAACAAACAAAAACACCCATCTAGGAAACGCCATGAAGTGGAAGACTTAAGAATGGACCTGGGAGGCAAAAGTCCCTCTCACCACCCCATTCCATATTCTTTCTCTCCCCTCCTCACTCTCCTCCTTCCCTTTTCTCTCCCCTCCTCCTCTTCCTCCTTTACTCCTTCTGTCCTTCTTCCACTGACACATAGACATATCCCAGGAGGGATAAAGAGAGATGACTTGCCCATTTTTCAGGCAATTATTCCAACAGCCACAGAGCTCATCCCCGCCATTTACATTCCGAAAGAGCCCCCTTCTTTCCTGGAGCTCTTCGCTTCTCCTCAGCGTTTCTTAATTTCATGGCTAGCCCTTGCCCTTGATTGAAACTGACAGTTTTGGAGGGTTAGAGACGAGCAGTGTGGCTGTCTTTGCAACGATTCAATCTGTCAAAAAAAATAAAATAACAGAAGAATCTTCACAAGGACTGGAGGCCCAGCTCTGTCCAGAATGGAGTCATGGAGTTATTTCTGTGTATTGAGTTCATGTCTAATTTTCTGGGGTGCTGAGTCTCAGGATTGAAAGAAGAACTGCATCATCTCCTTGACCAAACATGTTAGCATCACTGCCTTCAGATGCAGAATCGCGTGACTGCAACCATCACAGGCACTGAAACTTCAATGTGAAGATGAGAAGAAAGGAAAAAAAGAGGGAGAAACAGCTCTGGGGCACTTCCTGCACAGAACTGCAGGATGGTTAAGTACCAAAAGCAAAGACCATAGGGGCAGCACCCCAACTCTGGGCTTATGCCGGGAGATCTTTCTCCCCACAAGATGGAAAACTTCTTGAAGACAGTGTAACGTGCTTCAAACTCATTTGTACTTATTTTTTGGTAAGACCTTTACGGAGCTATGAGAAGTCCAGCTGCGTGTGGGATGATAAGAGTCTGTATGCAGGTACATTTTCTGTCCTCCACCCCGTGCGGTGGGGGACAGTGGCCCGCACAGACTCACCAGTACTGCACAAAGGGCTAGAGTCCGTGCTGAGAGAGCATGAAGGGCCCATCTAGTTCCCTGTGGTTCTTCACAGACATCTCTTCCACGTGAAAGATTTCTGGTTCTCTCTCTCCTCGGACTCACCGGAAGTCTAATGGTTTCTATTACACTTTTGTTAACACATGTTAAATTATTTGGAATTTAACTGTTCATGAAGACAGTATTCAAGCAGCCCAGGCCAGAGGAATCGCCAGGCTGATCCACAGTATCTTGAATTAAACAAAACCATTGCTTTTTTAAGCCCTAATTGCTTACCAACTATCGGTAATAAATAAGTTCAATAATAATGATATTGCAAGGAAAGTGAGTTTTGCGTATCTTCACAGGCAGATAACTCCCATTTTTACTCTACAGATATCTTTCATTTGAGAGAAAAGGAAAATTTTGAAATGTGCAGTGTCATAAATGACTAAGCATCAGTGACTGGAAACATATTTCATGTGTATATTAGCTACTGTGCTATGAAAAATGAAAGTAACTGGTTTTGCCCAGACCAGGAGATACCAGGTTGGAATTCTCTATTGATAAGACACATCCTCTCATGCTGCGATGCCAGGGCATTGTGAGCCAGGAATGTACATGAAGGGAGGAGTAAGTGAATAGGAGGCACGCGGGCAGCTTAGAACACCTAGCTGTAGAGTGCACGTACATACAGCAGATAAAACAAGGGCTAACCCAGCCTCTCCATTTGGGCACGCCATGGAAACTTGAAAATACAGTGTCTGCAGCCAGACACCCTCACGTCAAACAGGGACTCTGAAAATTAAAATATCTGTGACTTTGAACAAGCTACCTACTTTCTCTGTGCCTCACTTTCATCAACTGTCAAATGAGGAAAATACTGGAACCTGAGTCATCGAGTTTTGTTGTGAGGGAGAAATGAAATATATGCTGTTTAGTACAATCCTAGGCGTATAAACGATCCTATTAAGTATTGGCTACTATACTATGGAAAACAGCATGGAGGGTCCTCAAAAAATTAAGACTAGAATTATCATGTAACCCAACAATCCCTCTTCTAGATATGTACCCCCAAAATTTTAAAACATTTATCCATAAAGATATATGTACCCCGGTGTTCACTGCAACATTTATTCACGGTGGCCAAGATATGGAAATAACCAATAGATGATTGGATAAAGATGTGGTACATATACACAATGGACTATTATTCAGCCATAAGAAAAGATGAAATAGTGCCATTTGCAACAACATGGATGGATCTTGCTTAGCAAAATAAGTCAGGAAGAAAAAGTCAAGAACCATATGACTTCACTCATGTGTGGGATATAAAAATGAAAGCAACAAAGGAATAAGACAAACAAAGAAACAAAAACTCCTGGACACAAGCCATGGTTTGGTGGTTACCAGAGGGTAAGGGAGGAGGGGAAGGGGTGGTAGACGAGGAAAGGTGGGATCAAATATATGGTGATGTATTATTGAAATGTACACTTGAACCCCACATAATTTTACTAGCCAATGTCATCCCAATAAATTTAATTTTAAAAAATTTCGCTATGATTATCATTATAGTATTTCCTACAGACTGACTTTCAAAGAAATGTTGTCAGAGCCAATGGAAGTATTTGTAATTCCATAGGGAAATATGCCTTCTTCGACTAAATCTTTTATTATAATTGTATCGCCATTATCATTAACATTATTATTACTGTTATAGCAAGTTATTAGTCATATTAATAGAGGTAAGAAGTTTAACTGGACTGACATCAGGCATCTAAACGACAGTACGATTGAGCTACAAATCTTGCTTTATTGGGTTCTAGAACAAGAAGGGGTAGAGCTCTAACAAGTGTCAAATACTGTGCTTGGCAGCTCATGTGAACCCACTGAATTCTCACAGTGGCCCCATCACGTCTAGGGCAGAACAATATTGAATTTAATTGACAGGATGGAATGCGATGTGAATGGATGTGAACGGGATGGGACAGAAAACAAGGCTTCTATGAAAACTGCGTCTCCTTCCCAACTTGACCCGGAGTCCTCCTGCGTGTCCTGTGTCCTCTGCCTCATTTACTTCCCACTCCTCTAAACCCTCACGCAGAGAAGGTAGGAGACCCCGTTGCTGGGCAGCAGCACCCCCTTCTGATCAGCCCGAGGATTCCCTGTATCCCTGCACTGTGAAGCTCATGGTTCATTGGTATTGGTTCTCATGGTCAGAATGAATGGACCGTGGCTGTTAGATGATACTTAACATTAGGTGTATTTGGAGATGAACTCATCTCAAATTGCTAACACTGTCATCTCAGGTTGCAAACAGTCCATTTACGCTTGAAAAGAAAAATACAGCATCCCTCACCCTCCCCCAGGGATCTACAGGCGAAAACTTGAAAACCCATCAAATTAGAATTGCATTGTTCTCTCTGGAACTCTGCCAGCTTCTCACAATATTCAACGCAATCATTTCATTTCAACAACTCAGGGGAAAATGTATTGTTTCTTAGTTTAAAAAAAAAAAAGTTAGATTAAAACTCCCCATTGTAAATGATACCAAGTCCAGACACATTCAAGAGGAAGCCAGTCTGTCTGGGAGTGGTGCCTCCCGTGGACACACTGGGGCGTGGTGGACCTGTCTGTGCTTTGGACAAAGAACAGGAGCAGGAGTTGGGATCCTTGTGTTCCAGTCCCCACTCGTGGCACCAGCCTACTGACAGCCCTGAGCAAGTCGCCTACCTTCTCCCAGACCCCCATTTCCTACACTGCAGAACTGAGTGACTGACATATTCCAGAAAGCTGAGAAACAGTATGGTATGGCGGCTAAAAATAGACACACACATCCCTGAGACCCAGTCGCTCTTACCGAGGGAGCCTGTTCCGGTACAACGTGCTCACACTTCAATTTCTTCCTTAGTAAATGAGAAAAACAGGGCCTGCTTCACAGGGATGTCCGTGAGGATGAAGTGAGACGAGGCACGTGAAATTACCAGGAGCCTGGCTGACGAGGCGCCACCTGTACGGCTGACGATGACGGGTTAGAATTCAGGGGTCGGCAAACTACAGCCTGCAGACCAGCCACCTGCTCTCGTAAATAAACGGTAGGTGGACATGCAGCCGAGCCCATTTACTTCCACAGCATCTACTGCAACGGCTGCCGTGTGGTTGTTTTAGAGACCACGTGACCCTCAACACCGAAAAGATTGACCGTCTGGCCCTTGAGAGAAAGCTGACGCATCGTAGGCTGTGTGACCGCTGTGGAACCTTTCGGCTCTGACTTAGGTGGGGATCCTTCTCCATCTCTTCTCTCTTGTTGTCTTTACAATCCCTCGCTTCTATCTCCTGCCCGCTAACACTTGTAAAACTTTTCTGGCCTTCTTCATTTCTCCCTTCCTCGTCCACCTCCTCCATCTTTTCTTTTCTGCACGATAAGAGCCTGGACAAATACACTAAGACTTTGTGAAGATACAGAGACGTGTCCCTTCCTCCCGGGACCTGGAACTAGTACTGGTGCCAGGACCCATGGCTTGACCTGGGTAGCTGGCACTGGGTGACATCCTACAGTCACGCATGGCCTGGGCATCCTCCATCAGGAAGCCACCTGGACGTGGCCACAAGCCACCAGATGTTTCTTAGACACTATTGCTACTTAGAGGCTTGGGACTTGGTGCCACACTTACCCCACTTTTAAAAGTCATTTTGTCCATCTCATTCTTTCATACTAGACCATGAACTTCCTGAGAGTAGGGGCTGTCAGTTATTCTCAGGATCATGCACATAAGATCCCAATGCCTGGCATTCAGACTCAATAAATTTTTATTGAACTGAACAATTTTCTTCACAATTGTATGTTTCCTGTCAACTTCATATTATGTCATTCTGATAAATTCTATAGTGTAACTTAGTCTTTTTATTTGGTTGCTTAACGAGAAACAGTTTATTGGAAGCAGGAAGTGACTCTTCTAGTCCATATCATCCAGTAAGAGGGGGACAACTGAAGAACGGTGAATGACATGCCTTTTACACTTTGGATGGTTTGAGGGGGTTTTGCCCCTAAATTGGGAAACAGAAAAACACTTCCCTCCAGACCTTCTACTCCATGACAGTGTTTAGCAAGGAAAATGCTGAGCCGTAAACTAAGCTCTACTCTTTACCCACGTGTGACCAAACCCACCTGCGAGGCGCAAGAGGATCAGCTCATCAGCTCGAAGTGGGTCCAATTTAAGCCTCACGTGCAGGAAACTAATCATAGTTCCCTGCAAACTGCAGGAAACGCTCTCCCAATCAAGCACGTAACTCCCTTCCCTCATGAGTCAAGTCCCCTGGTGTTCCAAGTAATAGTCATAAAAACATGTCAGCAGTGCTTTAGAACAGGGGTCAGCAAGCCATGGCCCACCATCTGCTTTTTTATAAATAAACTTTTATTAGCACAACCAAACACATTCATTTTTCCTATTGTCCAGAGCTGCTTTTGTGCAAAGCAGCAAAGCTGGGTAGTTGCTACAGGGTGGCCCACAGAGCCTAAAATATCACACTGTATGGCTCTCAAAGAAAAAGATCGCCGACTTCTTCTTTAGAGTCACACTGGAGTCAGTGGTTGGGTTTCATAACTCAGCACCCACTCTTGTTTCAGACACGGCTGTCGTGAGGAGTAGAAGGAAGGATGAAAAAGAAAGAAGCAGGCAAGCTCACATTCTCTGTGTGTTTACCAGGCACTCGATACTCTAGAGTTGTGTCTACCTTTGAATTCTGCATCAAATCCTCACAGTCATCTACCGGTTAGGTAGCTATTATTATCCCCAATTTACATATTAAAAAAGTGAGGATCTGAGAAGCTGTGACTTTGATATGGTTATTCGGTTAATAACTAGCTGGTATTTTATCTCAAGGCTTTCTATCTCAAAGCACTATTTGTTCCCAGAGACAAGCCTCCTTCTTAAGTAGCAGGATGTAAAAATCAATCAATGAATCAATCAATCAAAAAACGAAAGTATGAGCATTGTCGATATGGGTAAACGCCTTTCTTCTTTCCTCGTTTCACCCTAACCTGACTGGGCTCCTGCCAGCGCCTTCCCCAGGTTTGGCTTCTCTCTTCTCTGCTCCCACTTTCTGGCGGGGGTCCTGCCTGCACTGAATGGATACTGCTTGAGTCAGGCCATCATTAAATGGTAACCATGAATCTGAGCACAGAAATCACCTGGAGACAGCTGCCATTCGTGCCCGCCCATGCAGACCAAACTCTGGCTATATTTTTTTAAAGCCTCTAAGAGACACACCTCAGCTACAAGGCCAAAGATAGACTCAAAGTGAAAGGAGAGAAAACGACACTCCAAGCAAACGGCATCCAGAGAAAAGCGGGTGTAGCCATATGTATGTCTGACGAAACAGGTGTCAGGACAAAAAAGGTAACAAGAGATAAAATGGATATTTCATAATGATAAAGGGGACTGTACAACAGGAAGACATAACATGCTCCCAATCAGGGAGCACCAAAATATATAATATAAAGCAACTACTAACAGAACTAAAAGGAGAAACTCGCAAAAACACAATTATAGTAGCGGACCTAAATTTGTCACTGACAACTAGGGATAGATCATCCAAACAGAAAATCAATAAGGAAATATCAGCCTTTAATGACACATTAGACCAAACGGATATAATTGACATTTACAGAGCCTTTCATCCTAGAACTCCACACTGTCCATTCTCTTCTAGTGCACATGGAACATTCTCAAGGACAGGTCATATGCTTGGGCACAAAATTAGCCTCAGCAAACTTAAGATTGAAATCATACAAAGCATATTGTCAAGGACAACACTTTGAAATTGGAGATCAACTGTAAAATCATTGTATTAGATTTACCAGGTGCAGAATACATAGAAATAAACCTAATATAAGACCAGCTAAAATCATACAGGAATTCCCTGGCATGCCTTCTCAAAACCTGTGTTAATTATTGTCCTTTTCCCATCCCGAAAGCCCATGCTCTGCACAAGTCTAGTCTCTCCTTCCTGACACCGACATCAGACCTCACCTCCAGAAGATGTTGAAGCACCTTATCACAAGACAGACACTTAAGAAGTCACCAAGGTTGAATGAATGATCTGTCGCAGAGTGGGCGATGTCCCCCTTTAGGGGCAGGTGTCTCTCCTGTAGGAAGTTTCTGCAGCTCTTACAATGACTCTGGCAGTTCTTGCTCATTTCTATTGTCAGGCCAGCAGAGAAATGAATGCCATGCCCCTTCAAGTTTAAGGTTACCCTCCATGAGCTGCTCGGATGAGAGGAGACCACAAATCATCCTTGAAAGCAGCGCAGGCTGCCAGGCTCAACATGTGCACCATGAGCATGAATTCAATCCAGGGGGTGCTCTCTAGACAGGCACGCCCCACGCCTGTGGTGGGAAACCCAGGAGGGCACGGGTCATTCTGCTGGGGTGGTACCACACACAACGGCACATAATGACATCTTAGGGGATTCAATCATTCTTAACGAAGAAATCTTGAGATGAAATCGCCATGGATTTAAGGAAGATGAGACACAGACACACAGAGAGGAAAAGGCCATATGAAAATGGAGGCAGAGATCTGAATGATGCGGCCACAAGCCGAGGAATACCGGGGACCACTAGAAGCTGAAAGAGGCAGGAGGAACCCTCCCCAAGAGCCTTGGGAAGGAGTGTGGCCCTGCCAGTACCCTAGTGCCAGACTCCAGGCCTCCCAAACTGCAGAGGGTGAGCTCCTGTCATCTCGAACCACCAAGTTTGGAACCATTTGTTCTGTCGGCCCTAGGAAACAAATGCACCCCCTTTCTAAGGCACCAATTCCAGACTGCAACTGAGCAGCTTTGTATTCTGAAGCTGTATTTTGAGGCCACGGGGCAGAAAGCCTCACACTTCCTGAGAACCCGCGAGGCCATGAGAAACTGGCTCACGACAACCTCCCAGGGGACACAGGGAGGTGAAAAGGAGACGGCGTGGGTGCAGCTCCTGACAAGCCTCCCATTCTCTCCTGTCCCAGGGGGACCACAGGGTGTGCTCTCTCAAGGTCCACGTTAGCTGAAGTCATTGTCCCCTTGGCCAATTAAGGTACAAGCAAGGTGGCAGAGCCATTGCTCTGGCGATGCTCTTCTCTGGCACTGGCATCGGAGAGGCATGGCCCAGGCGTCAGTTACAGACCAGAGCCTGCCCTCTCTTCTGAGATGGTCGTGATGAAACATTCTTAGACCTAAAATGACAGTAGTCATATTCCCTGATGCTGAGCTGAGAAAGACTGAGTCATAGCTGCTGGTCACACGGCTGCCCACTAAGGTCCCCTCTGCTGGCAACACCCAGATTCTTGCATGGGGGTGACGCTCAAGCACTTCCAACACCTCTGCCACCCCCTCCCAGGCAGGCTCTGCCTCTCAGGCTGGGTTTGCCTTGACCGTTCTCAATAAAACTAATCGAATCCCGTTCACCAGCCCTGCTGACTCCAACCCCTGCAGTGGCTGGGAGTGTGCCAGCTCCCCTTCCTAAATGGCGCTCTGCCTCCTCTGCTCTCGACCTACCAGGGAGGGTTCCTCTCAAAACGGGCACATTCTTCCAGTGTCCTGTGGCCCCTTGGGGTCTTCCAGTTTTACAGCTTCACAGTGGACCCTTTCCTTGGTTCCCTCTCTGCTCTGGTCACCCATGGGATACAAGCTCACGGTGCCGATGATGCTGGAGCTATACTGGTCATCCCTCCCTTTGCTCTGTGTGTTAGCCTGACCAGCTGCCCTTCCCAGCAGGAGCCCCCAGAACAGACTCCTGTGCCCTTTCCAAGCCCATCGGCTTAGCCTGGCCTGGCTCTCTGGACATCCCCATGCACTTATGTTGTGAACTTGACCATGTGATGGGGGAGTCACGTGGACTTGGAAGCCAGACTACCAAAGTTGGGTCCCTTGGCTGCTGTTGACTAGCTCTGTCTTCTTGGAAATGATTGAATATCTTCGGGCTTCGGTGTTCACGCAGGGGGATTACAAGGATGAAATGGGCTCATAAAAACCACCCAGAACACTGTCATGTAGTAGAGACTCAATATGAAATTATTAGTAATAATGGTGACAGTGCTGATGTCACTCGTGATGTAACTGACAATGGTGACTGTGCCCTGCGTTCCTCCCTGCCATGGATACTGAAGGCACTCACCACTGTGTCAGTATTAAGGCTGAATTTTTCTGGACCTTCACATTGTATTATAAATTCCTTGAGGGCCACCGTTGGGTATTATGCATCTTTACATTCCTGGTACTAGATAGTGTCGGGTTAATAGAGTCTCAGCAGAATTATTGCCCTCACTCCTCTCCTCACCTTATTTATTCTTTAATAGGAGACACAAATGGGCCAGGTCAACTTGAAAGAAAAATAAAGCTTCAACAATCTGAATAAGTATGTGGTCTATGTATAAAATATTTCTACAGCTAAACCGTCAGTTACCTATTGGATAATAATTAAATGAACAGTTTGAAAACGTAAAGCCCATATTGCACATTTTTCCATTGTTAGAAATGGATTGAGCAGAATTGTACAGTATTTTTCCCTCTCTTTAGCAGTTATTTAGCTCTATCAATCTTTTTTCCAGTTGAATTACATCAAACATACCATACATCCAAAAAGAAATTTAGTCTTCTGAATATTAATTAACATTGTTTCAAAGCGACGGCCGCTGTTTATCATTGATTTAAATTAAATATTGAGAAGGAAATGAAGGAGTTTTTTTTATTTCATTTATTCAGCAGCAACATTACAATTTATACAAATGGAGGCATAATTAAACAGGCTGCCATTAAATTACAATCTGCATCTCATGTAAGCAAACATATTAAAACGGAAAACGCTTGTCATGAATATAAAACCAGCTTGCCTGAGTAAGAACTGCTCCCAGTGTATGATGCACATTGAAGCAACTGCTTTGTTTACTTCCCAAAAAGCACTGCAGCTCTTTGAGATGACCAGATTTATAGGTTATATTACTTTTAAGATCTATAGTAGATAAACATAATTCTAATACTGCTAATAATAGCTAACACTGTGGTAATCCTGGGTAAGCACTTAACTTACAACAACTAATTCAGTAACTTAATTCACGAGATGGGCATCATTATTACCTGTTCTAAAGAGTGTCTCTTTTGTTTGTTTACTTATTTAATGGATTGTTTTATTCTGCTTCAGAGAGGAAGAAAGAAAAGTCATTAAAAGCAGCCGCAGGGAGGAGGGGGCGACAGGCACCCCTTTATGCCTGTATGAACTCTAAATGAATCTGAATCCAGAACAGAAAATTCAGTTCTGAGGAGAACCCGATTGCTGTTAGAGCAAGATGGTGAAGGAACCACTCATCAAAGAGAAGGTTCTAGCATCAGCTAGTGCTGGGAACCACTCAGTGGAAGGTGTGTATTCATTTGAAGCATTGGTTCACAATATGGAGGTAGAGTTAAATACAGTCGGCTTTAATAACATAGGGTGACAGCACTCCCTTAGATTAGCTTGATGACCTTGACTAGATTACTTAGCCCAAGTCCATCTGCTCACCTGCCAAGAAGAGATAATAGTGACAATCCTTCCCAACCCCCCAAGATGACTATCATGTGATAATAGATGGTGGCTGGTATCTACTAGGTACTCAAAAGGGACATTCATTCAATGCTCGACAATTCAAACCAGGACTTCAATTGGCTTGGAGGAGACACGTGCTGTCTCAACCATGAATCCAGAATAGCTGTGCGTGGAAAGGACAGGGGGTCTGGGAATTTCACATTAGTTACTCTATCCCTGTCTCCACGTTCCCTAGTCCCATCCCCTTGATATCTGGTCATATGCTTTGCCATCGGCACGGTCCCTAGTAATGTAGAGCCCTTCTAAGAATGCAGAATCCGCGAATGCTGACCAAGGTAAAAACACACAAGGCAGCAAATGTACATTTAAATGAATGAACGAACGAACGAACGAACGAACAAACAAACAAACAAACAAATAACTGAGCAAGTAAGCAAGTTTACCCGCAGCAATTCTAGGAATCACCAGATGGTAACTGAAAACAATTGATGGGATGTGAGGCGCAGCGATCTGACCACGCAAAAGAGGATGCAGAAAACTTACGCTGAACTAAAGAAGGAATTTAATAGGGAGGATGCACCTCAGAAAAGAAAATGAACCTTGTTACCAGGTGGGTCTTGCTAAGTCGACAATTAAAGATCTAACTTCTTCACCAGGACTGGGGTTGGGTGCTGATTCGCACGTCAGGCACCCCCGGCTACTGAAACAGAGCAGGGCTTCCCCACGGTGGCTCCACAGTTAGTCAGCCCAACTGAAACATGTCTCCACAAATAAACTAATCTCCCTTCTGTCGAGAAAGCTTTCCTTGTAACAGCAGCCTCAAGCTCCCTCCACTTTCCAGTAATTCATGCATTCATTCCGCACACGTTCACTGAGCACCGAGCTGTTCCAACTGTGTGATGCTGGGGGGGGGGGCGGTGGACGGGGCAGTGATGACTAGAAGACAGCTACGCTGCTCAGAGCCTGGCACACACTTCTGCAGAGGGGCTCAAGGGTACGTGTCAAATTGCTTTTCTCCTCCACTAAGGCTGGTTATGCCCTGAGCCTTTTTATCTATTTTTCTGGTTAATCAGCCCCTCTTCCAGTATTATTGACTCTATGTGCAGTGAAAACCCACTGTTTAGCAGGCCTGCCCTCACCCCACCATGACCTCCCCCTTGGTCCTCATGGTTATCGTGAAAACAGCCAAGGGAGGGGGTGGGAACATATTGTGGCCCAGCCTCCTCCCCACGCCCCACAGTTGATAATCCAGGAACGGCTCCGAATCCAACCAATCAGAAATCAGGACATTAAGACTTCAGACAGTCTGAATGCACCTTTGAGTGGATATTGGCAACTGATGAATGACTAGCAGCTACTTCCTGCCACGTTGATTGGAAAACATGGCATTGGGTGTGCTGATATGAGAAAAAAAGACTAAAAGCCCACATGCCACTTAGTCAGCCCATGCCCAGGGCCGAGCCACAGCCCTGCCCTTGTAAACTGTGACACATTGCCCTTCGCTATCGAATTGATTCTCTTTAGATCCTACACAAACTCAAGTGGGTTCCTAAAGCATGCAGCCAAGAAATATTAACGTACACTCGCAGCAAATCCACCTTCAAGTTTGTTTCTTTGCCTTTTCAGCGTCTCCTCCTCAGCCTCCAGTTCAAGTGCCCTTGATCAGACTGGGTCCTGAGAAACAGATGCCTTGGGGAATATGCTCACTTCCCTCCATTTCCCAGCCTGAACTGCACGTAAGTCCTCAGTCAAGTCCCTCTGCAGCACCCTCTAGGGACACAGTTGCAAATGTTCTGCTTTCCAAGCCTTTCCCAGGTGCTGGCATTTGGTGAGACGAGCTTTGGGAAACACAGCTTGGACCCTGAAGCCTTCTGTTCTCACTGACAAGCCAGGAAGGTTTTCGAATGGGAAGTTTAGCTCATACCTTTTCGTCGAACAACAGAACAACAAAAGTGTCACTGATAGAACGCTCTCCATCAACTGTGAGAAGCTGTGGTCCGAGAATTTAACATCTTCTCAGTGAGCTCCTGACCCTTGTACGGTCTTAGCTATGGGCACATGAAGACACCTAGAGATGTTCAGGCAGAAACGCTTTGGGTACCATTATTTCCCTCCTTGACTAACTTGACTGAAAGGATGAAAGCCAGGCCTTCCAGGAGCCTCTTGCAGCGCCTTTTCTAACATACAAGTGTGACTCTGTTCTAGTAGGCTCCATTGGACACACTGACCTGCCCCCACCCTCCACATTCACATCTCTGACTCCCTTTTCTTCAGCAGGACCTCCATTTAACACCCTCCTATTTTGACTCAACTCGCTCTAACGACTCACGTCTACCTTTGCTAAGAAAGGACATCAATTTCTTCCATCCAATGAATGCTATTCTTTCATGCAAGCCCACCTCATCTATCTTGGACCTAGGTCAGGAGGCCCAGTTGGCCAGTGAAGAATCACTCCTGGTAAGAAGCAGAACATTATACTAAGACCCAGGTTTCCTCCCGCTAAACCCAGTGTCCTGTCCATGACACCTGATGCCCGATCATCTGCCCTCATAGTTTGCCCTTCTTGAAATGTGGAGCCATTTCATGCTCTTGGATGTCGATCCTTGACACAGACCTTGAGGTAATCGTTTTCTTCAGCAGAAAACGTTTCATTTGCAAATGAACATAGCTGTGCAATGGCCAGCGTAGTGGGTCTTACTCACCGATGGTTATTGATGGGATTGTTTCAGTGGACATTTGGTGAAATCAGCAATTACCTCTCAGGCACCATGTCCCTGAAAGTGGTTTTCTTTATTGCTTCCTTTCATTTCTCTCCAAACTAACAGTGACTGCAAATGGCCCTCGATTTGGCTGCAATTCTCCCTGATATAATCAGTTGTTACCAAAAAAAAAAAAAAATCATTAGCATGATGCAAAATTAATTAGAAAAGTCTGTTGCAATTTATAAATATGCATATGTGGTTAAATAAATCTGATGCTTTGGACTTTGCTTGCTGCCCCTCAGGGTGGATATTTTGCATGCTTGGAGCTCACCAAACACGAAACCTAATCAGATTGGCTCTGCCATCAATGGAAGCCATTTATTTGGGCCCTAATTGGGATCTGAAAAGTTATTAAAGCATATTTTTGGAGTTTGTTCAAATTAATTATTGTGCAGCAAATGGATTTATAGGCAAGCTACTTTCTCAACACATTTTTTTCCTGAACCAGCTGTACTTTGTTTGAAGAAATGAAAATTACATGAATAGAGAAAACTCTAATGGGCTATCAGAGATGGAAAGAGATGTGGAGGGAACTGGGTTTAGGGCAGAGGCTTGGAAGGCTGGAAAATAAAACAACGTATTTTTGTGCCCAAGCTCAGAGAATCCAATTCATGAATCCTTTCACAACATTTCCACTAGGAGAAACACATTTTCTGAAAGAAGGAAGCACCCCGCTATCCAGTTGATCCTAGAGACACAAAGCTTATTTCCTAGATCTAGACTTGCCCTTAACACACAATAAGCAGTCCAGTGAAGTAGATTTCATTTCTCAAACCCTGATTTATATTGCTTCCTGGGCTAGGACACTCTACTTCCAAGTTGAGAGATTTGGAGTAGAATTAACCTGGAGAAAACCAGAGTTTGATTAAGTGGTGACTTAGAATTTTTAATGAGAGAGGAGTCTAGGTATTTACATTGTGTATCCTTTCTCTAAATTATACATACTATCTATGTGAGTTGGATGTGGGTCTATAACAAATAAAATACATTGTTGTCTTAATAAGTATTTCTATTTTAATTGAAGCCACCTATCATAATGTGGCACTTGGATGCCATCCTTAACCCAGCTGACCCCCACTCTGAGAGTCTGGGCTCCTCAAAACCAGGACCACAGCCTTGATGCTACTGGCATCAATTATTTGATTTATAGAACTGTATTCAGAGACGGCATCAAATGATCATTCTTACCAAGGAATGCTGAACTTCTAAGGCGATGTAAACACTGTATATTATATCCATTAGTTCAACACATTGGCACTGTAGAGGGTATTCTGTATTGAGTAAGTTAATAAGTAATGGGATGGCACATTTTATGTATACATGTCTGTTTCCCAAACTTGACCCAAAGACATTTTGTGAAATAGGTGAGTTTTCTATATATACAGCACTTAAGTATCAGCAAACCTTTCTTATTACCCTTTGGCTTCTATCACTCTCTTATTTCTCTCTCCCTGGCACTGTTCCCTTTACAATATAAGCATGTCTCTGGGGAAATTTCAACAGCTGTCACCCTTTTCATAAGCACATTATAAGCACAGCACAATCATGTTACCAACCACACCCTCTCCAAGTCAGAAATAAAAAGGAAACAAAACTAGACAAGAAAGCATCATGTATCATAAGTGCCACGTTATCAACTTTAAGAGTCAAGAATGATTTCTAAATAAATATAATTTGCTTTACTTTGAAAGAGGATTTGGGGCAACATGTAACTCAACCAATAGCTGAATGAGGTGGTAAAGAGGTAAACATCACCCCACCTTGAAGTGTGCTGCACTCAGCTGAGTGTCAGGGGACTCGGAGAGCACAACTCAGACCTTCCATATTTGAAAGAGCAAGGTCTGTAGGTGTGAGTGGTTTCCTGGGGCAGGGGGGAAGACACCCCATCTGAAGCACAGCTCTCTCAAGAGAAGTTATTATTGGTCCCTTACTCCTATTTTGATTTCCAAACAAAGATGTGGACCATTCAAGGACACATGTGGTTGTCAGAAGGGAAGAGGGCACTAGGCTAAGAGTCATTCCTGCAGCTTAGAAACAAGGTCAGACCCAGGAGATAACGCATACAGCAATTCCCCAAGGACTAACCCAATGTCACTTCAGGGAGGCTTGTCCCCGTCCTGGCCACCGGTTGTCAGCACTCAGGAAGACGGAGGAAGGACAGTAAAATGTCACAAGTTCTCCTCCTGTTTCCATGACCCTGCTTGGCAGCAGCAACAACCAGGACCCCGCATCCCTTCCTCTTTTCAAATCTCAGGCAAAACTAGGACAGTAGTTTTAACTTTTTAAGGAGAGTCTTTTCTGTTGTGCATTTTCAGCCAGGTGGTGAGAATGGAGGCGGAGTGAGGAAATGCAGAGGACACAGCAGAAGGAGGTGAAGGAACAGATGAAACACACACAGGAGAAGCCAGAGTCCATATATAGCGCATGGACCCAAAAACATTCTCAAGAATGAGGAGATGGAAAAAGTAAAGAGTTAAAACACACTAAGGATAGAATATGAATATCTAATAACAGTTTATATCTAATCATGATCCTAAAAGCAGAAAATAAAGAAAATAAAACAACAAAAATGTAGCTTTTACAGTTTTCATTGCTGTTTTTCTTTTATACCTTCGAAAAACATGAAACCATAAATACAAAAAAAAAGGAAAAAAAAGGGGCATACTGAGTAAGATAAATAAATATACCAAAATCCAACCCTGGACACATTGCCATGAACTAGCAGATGACCACAATCAAACAAACTGGCAACCTCACAAGTAGGCAGAGAGGAAAGATAGATCATTTATGAAGGAATGATAATTAGACTAATAGCAACTTCTCACTAGTCAAAAAAAAAGAAAAAAAGAAGAAGAAAAAGAAAAGGAAGAAATAAGAAGACAAAGAAAAGCCAGAAAACATGAAAAGGTATCTTCAAAACACAGAAACTCCAGCCGGCCGAGTGGCTCAGCTGGTTAAGAGCTCACTCACTCAAGAGTGTGAGCTCTGAGTAACAGGATCACTGGTTTGAGTCACCACCTGAGCTGAGCTGCTGCTGAGCTGCCAACAGGTGGCAGGATGGTTCAGCTAAAAAAACCAAAACAAACAAACAAAAAACACCACACAAAAACTCTATCTCACAAATAAAGGTATTTTCAGGCAAACAGACAAATGAAAACAGAGAGTTCAGCCTTGATAAAATGTTACTCAACTATTTATTTTGGAAAAAAAATATTTTTTTAAAAAAAGGAATATCTAAGAAACAAGATCTTAGCTCTTAAGCAAAAAATTTTGCAAACATGAATAAATATATACAGGTACTGTCTGAATAAAGTAATAATAATAATGATAATACTGTTAAATTTGTGGATGATAAAATGAGTCAAAATAAAATTTTGAACTATCATGTGTAAATAATGATGGGAGTAATAGAGTGTTTTCTTGTTAGGAAGAGTAAGATTAATTACATGGTATAAAAAGCCAATTGCAATGCTTCAAAGAGCATGAATAAAATATAATTTAAAAACCAATAAAATAATTATATAAATGTCTAATTCTATGCTGTACACCTGAAACTAATATAAAACAATATTGAATGTCACCTGTAACTGAAAAAATAAAAAATAAATGAATAAGTAAACAAATAAAACTAATCAGTTCAAAACAAGGACAGACAAAGCTTAAAAGGTAGAAAAATCATAAACAAAGTGAAAATTACAAAAATAAGTCAGAATACTCTGATATAAATAGACCAAACATTTTAATTAAAATATTTTCAAATGGTTTAAAAAATAACCACAGCTATGTTTTGCTTATAAGAGATACAACCTGGACGTACTAAATATAAAAATGTAAGAAAAGATATACCACACAAATAATTACTAAATTAAGGCTGAGTTAGTTTTTAAGCATCATACAAAATGTACCTTAAGACCAGAAGGATAGTTTTATGAACACAGGTGGTTAAATACAATCCCATACTTATACGATCCTAATAAAACAGCCTCAAAATATATAATAATGGAGGTGGACAAAATAAAGAAGTCCTGATTATGGTGGAAAATTCTGACATATTTCTCAATTATTTACTATACGCAGCACACAAAATTTGAAGAAGATGGATGAAATTTGAGTCCCAGAATAAAGAAGCCAGATTGAATGGACACAGGGAACCCTGCCCCAAGCACTGGAGAGCACAGTTTTGTTAATAATTACCAAAATAAAAACATACATATACCAGAAAAACACACAGACTGTCACCCCATTGGGGACCCATAAAGCCAGATTCAACAACTTTGGAATGACTGGAATCAAACAAAGTCCTCCGACCAGAATGTGATTACGTTAGAAGACACAGGCCAGCAGACTGCTGGCATCAGTAACCCTAAACTCTTGGCATCTGTACCCTTTGACACAGCCTCTCGTGTGGCTCTGGACGTGGCCATGGGACCTAAAGCATTAGTGAAGTCAGCAGAAGCTTGAAAAAACGCGTGCCCACGTGTTTTTCTGTTTCGGACTCGGCCGCTGCCGTGAGAAGGAACCGGGGCTAGCTTGATGAGGGACGTGCCGGGTGGGGAATTGTAGCCCAGAAGGGGCTAGCCCAGGGGTCAGCAAACTGCGGCTCGAGCCACACATGGCTCTTTGGGTACATACATGTAGCTCTTAAGTAAAATTAAAAATGAAAATAAAACTATCACAGTTTCATTTATAACATTTTTAAAGGATATTACTCACATAATGGTGATTTCATTTGTTTCATGGCTCTCGAATGATTTTTAAATTGTTGTGAGGGACAGGATTGGCTCTTCTGTCTCAAAAGTTTGCCGACCCCTGCTCTAGACTACCCAAGGTGCCAGCCCAGGTCCAAACATAGGCACCTGTCAGGCCAGGATTCCCAGGGGTGCAGAGGGAACCCACAAAAGCCCAGACACATGCCAGGCGACTCACAGATGCATGTACACTAACAAACCTTTATGTGGTTAAACCGTTCAGCTCTGGGACCTTCACAGTTAGATATTATTAATAGTGTGGGAAATATTGCATACTAGATGTGGAATTTCAGAATAACAGAAAAGATATCTTTAAAATAGGTGCTAACAAATCACCCCTCCAACTCCAACAGATTACGAGAGGAAACTTTCTCTTATAATCTCTATCGTTTGAATACAGAAAAGTGAGGTTGTAGCTCATGTTGTCATACTTGGCATTTAAGTATTGAATGGCGTTAAGGACCATGGAATCAGGTCCAGACTGTAAGGAGCTAAACAATTAATACAGAAAATAATAACTAGTAATAACTTCATATGCTGTACATCATAATTTATAGCATATATATGTAATTATATACTTTACATGATATAATTTAAAATACTATAGAATATACGATGATATAATTTATATTACATTTATATATGTACAATTTTATATTATACGCACACACTGTATAGGTGCATATTACACACACCACCCATGGACGATGCCCCCTGACCGCGAGCCCCTCGATTCAGCTCAGGGGTCCCCACGGACGGTAGAGCTGATGAAAGCAGGCCTCTCTTTGGCGTTGCAGGAAGATTATGCGCCAGCCTCTACATAGCTTGAGTCATTTATTTAATAGATGCACCTGCTCCTGCCAGCTGTGAAACACTTGGTAAGGTGACCTGAGGTGCATTCCAACTGCCTGGTGTCACCTGAATGGCTCACAGGGAGGGAGGCAGCCAGGTGTAGGAGGGGGACATCCTGGCACCTTTGAAGTTGCTATGGAAACCCTTCTGAATGGTACATTGGAGAAAGTCTGTCTCCCTAGTTCAAAGGCCAAGCTTCTGAGACAGATGTGGGTTGGGGGAGAGGCTGGACAGCGACCCCAGACTCCAAGCGTCTGTGTGAGAAATCTTAGCTAATAGCGGAGGCCGGAGGGATGGAGGACGCTGCCGTGAGTGTCGCTCAATACGGTTCTCTAAAGAGAACCCTGAGTGCACACAAAACAAGAATTAAATTTACATCCGGGTGGTCAAATGCAATTCCATTGAATTCATAGTAAGTCAACAAATACTGTAGAATGTTTACTCTGTGTCACGTGCTGGACCCAGAAATGGGGCTCCAACAGCAAGTAAGACAGAGCCCTGCCCCCAAAGAGACCCTGGGGTAAAACCTGAGTAAGATTCAGGA
>NW_017731924.1:84745-125634 GCF_001890085.2 Hipposideros armiger
AATCTAAACAAATGTGCTCTAGAGCCACACCACCAGCACCAGTAGTAACAGTGAACAGGTCGAGCTTGCACTGTGTAGTGGACGGTGTGCTAGCTTCTTAACTTACATCTCATTCAATTTTCAGAACAGCCTGCGAGGTAGGCATTACTATCTCCATTTAGTAGATGCAGAAAAGGAGGCATCAGAGGTTAACTGACTTACCCAAGGTCATACAGATAATCAGTGGCAATGATGAACTTGGACCCAGGCAGGCTGGTCTAGAGCCTGTAGCAATGCTTAACCAGACTTCCAGGTGTTCTGTGATGGAGGTGAATGTGCAGCATCAACACCTGTAGAGGAGCAGGGCAGGAGGGAGGAAGTCTGAGATCTGCTCAGTTAAGGCCCGGATGCCTCACTCTTCTGCCCTGGGGCTTGCAGTAGGCGACAAAGTACATGCAAATCTTTCCTAAGAGGCCATCTGCCTTTCAAAGCTTTCCATCAGTGATTCATCCTCCCCAGCCATTCATTGTGTTTTGCTCCAAGCCACACACATTTAATTCCTCAGTTCTGTCATCCTCTTAATCATCACATCCCCGGAACCTCTCCAAAGCCTGAGATCTTGTGCCTAGAGCTAGATCTGGATCTAGAAGGATCTAAGCTCATTACCTTCTCCTGGTTCCCCACCCAGGTCACCACGGATGGAAGCTGTAGCAAGTGCCCATGTCCCTGGAGCTGTCCTTACTTCGCCTGCCACCAGTGACAGGATCCACAGTGCCAGCCATTGCGGGGGGTGGCGGGGGACGGTGATTGCAACGTCCCATTGTCCAGTCTGCTTTCTGGGACCACCGTGCGAGTCCCCTGAGAGACTGGGTCTGAGTGAGGGAAGGTGAGTGGCGGTGCTCCAAGTGGGGACAGCAGGTGAGCTGCAACGTCGTGATGCGATGCGGTGGCAGCAAGACCGCAGTCTGTGCCACTGGAGCCCGGGGGCGGGGACGGCCCTTGGTGACTGTCAGGTTGAGCAAGGGCAGGGGGCCGCACACCCCAACGTCCCATCCTTGTCGTGGGCTGCCTCTGGAAAGTCCATCACATGGGACGAGCAAGGCAGCTCATGGGGGCAAAGGGTGACACGTAGGAAGGACTCCGCTGTGCTGGGGGCAGGTGACAGTCCCAGAGGCGGGAGAACGAATGCCTCTCTCCTGAATGGGGGACTCTGGTGGCACCCACAGCATCCTTTACACCCTGTTTTGCTGCCTCAAAAGGCCGGAAGAGCCTCCACCTGAAAGTTCCTGAACGCTAGCTGGGAGAGGAGTGTGGGAGGTGGGTCGGAGGAGATGAACCGGCTCCGCTGGAAGCCCGGTCACCTAATTCACTCAGGCGGAGCTTCACGACAGGGAGTCATTCCACACACGGTGACCCCATGGCCCCCACTCCCTTCCTAACAAAGCAAAGTTTTCATTCACATAAAGTTGACGACCTGGAAAGGTTGCCAGGAATCCCATGGAGCCTCACCAGACAAGAACATCGGGAAAGGGGAAAGGGTCTCTCATGACACAGGTGCCCCTGTGGCCAGTGAGAGGTAAATAGGAAGACGTCAAACTATGGCCGGAGGCTGGATGAAGCACCAGAGGGAGCTTGGAGGAGTCCACAGCTTTTGCACAATGGGGAGCCTCTTTCAGGTCGAAACCAATTTATCTGCTCCCTTCCTGCCAAAAATCCCAATGAGTCAAAACGTCCCCGTCTGTCCTAGCAAAGGACACAGAGATGGTGCTGACTGGGGAGGCCGAGGGGCCCGCGGAGGCCAAGCTGGGATGGGGGCCAGGCTGAGGAGTGGGCTCCGAGGCCAGAGCTGTGCGACCTGTGCTGCAGGCGTGGCACGTTCCTAGTTCTCTGTGAAAGCGCCGCCCAGGCTATGGTGGCAGCTGCAGAGCAGTGCTCTCGGGACGTACGTTACAAGAGTGATCAGCTACCCGGAGAGACTTGTGGTCCTCTGGTGATGATAGAAATACCCTGACACAATAAAACTAACAAACACCCAGGCCGCCCCTGTGCCCCCGCCACCATCCCGCCTGCTGTGCACACACCGACTCATGTGACACTGAGGTCTGTGACATGAACACTGTCAGAATCCCCACGTTACAGAGGCAGCAACTGAGCAGGTGAACTGCAATGTCGTGATGCGGTGGTCAACGTGTTAGCAGAAGAGCACGGAGTCAATCCAGACACCCACAGATACACACCCAGGTGGGGAGCGCTGAAGACGAGCAAGGTGATGCTCATAGAAGCCAGGAAGACGCAGGGCGGGATCTGCGGAGGGAGGTTATGGCTGGGAAGGGGCACATGGGTCTGTGCAGAGGCCAAGGAATCCTGCTTCTTGATTGGACGGCGCTCACTCCGAGTTCCTCAGCCTCTGCCCTACTGACCTCTGCGGCGGGATCATTCTTTGTCGTGGGGCGCCCTGTGCCTTGTAGGGAGTTGAGCTGCATCCCTGGCCCCTACTGAGCAGCTACTGATGGTGTGCTCTCCCCCAGGGGCACTGGGGTGACAACCAAAAGTGTCTCTAGACTTTGTCAAGTGTCTCCGAAAGTTCAAAACTTCTGCCAGCTAAGAACCACCAGTTTACAATGAAGTTCAAGGGACAAGGCTCTGTGAGGGGTTGGTTTCTACATTTCCCATTAAAGTAAGTTCTGTTTTTGTCTGAACTTACTTTAATGGTAAATGTAAATGGGAAATCAACAGCACACTGATTGGCATGGAGTAGGTGCTCAAAAATGGCCTATCTTTTCCATCCCTCTTCCAGATCTAATTCTCATTTCCGCACGTACCTGAGAAACTTCCCAGGCATTCCCCTGCCTGATCCTAGCCCCACCCCCCAAAACCCCACATTAATCCAGGTGTCCCCACTATGGGTCACCCAACTTACAACATCCTACTCATTGTTGTGTGAGTTTAACTTTGAAGAAAGGTTAAACATATAAAATAATAAAAATATAAGAACACAAGAAACACCCTGTGCCCTTGTCAAATTAACAATTGTTCACCTTCTCATTTGTTTCAGGATTTTTTAAATAAACAAAATTAATTAAATACATAATTCAGTAAATAAACCCTACAGGTACATTTTTCTTTGTATGTTTCCCTAAGTCTGTTTCTCTTGTTCTCGCCTTACAGGAAATGGTTATTATAAGGTCAGTGCGTTTCATTTCTTCTAGGATTCTATACTTTTGCCTTATAATGTGTTTGTCAACAAACAATATTAATAACAGCAGTTATTGTCGCTAATATTCCTGGCGCACTTGCTATGTCACAGTGTCAGCCCAATGCGTCCTTTGTGTCATATTGTTATGGACCTTTGAGATACTATCATGTCCCACCACTTTGCATGTTAAAAAAAAATGTATCAAGCTTTCATAATTAAGTTTTACAGAAATGCTCAATTTTGCAAAAAATGTTTTCAAGCAGACATCATCATTGTCTATTTACCCATCAGTTTCCTCTGGTAGGCTGTAAGCTCATGAAGACAGAAAATGTGTCCCTTTGTCTCACTGTCCCTTGGGCTTAAGACAAATAACACTTAATAGATAAGCACACAATATGTAAAGAAGTGAATCAAGGATCAAGAGCACAAGGCAACTCCTCCCATTCAATTTCCTGTTTCCATTTCCGCTGCAGGATGCCCTCCCCTGGTCCCCTCTCCTCCCAGGGGCTGTCTTCTCCCCACCCCCCACCTCTCTACCCAACCCCTCACCCCCACCTGCACCACCACGCTCCCTGCTTAAGATTCTCTTTACACTCAGGGCATCAAGGCTGCTTTGAAGGTCAGGTGCAAAGGAGGTGGGAGTAAGCTGTCCTGGAGGAGTCTGCAGCAGGCCTGCGGGGGGGAGCTCCTGGTAACACACCAGGGCCTGCTCTGAGGCCATCAACACAGGAATGCAAACAGCCCAAGGTTAACACCCAGGAGTGTCAATCAGGCCACTTGGGGGACCACTAGCTGGGCACCTTGATTGCTTTGGACAGATGGGGTGCAATGGCAAACATACAGGTTTCCTGTTAAGGAAGCGCTGTGTAGAGATGTAACTTTTATGTTTATGATACGTCAGCTAAAGGTCAAACCTGCCTGACAATGAGAAAACCAATACAGAGGCTCCTCGTCGTATGATGCAGTTATGTCCCGATAATAAAAACATCATCAGTTGAAAATACTCTAACTTGAAAATGCATTTAATACGCCTAACCTCCCAAACATCGTGGTTTAGCGTAGCCTACCTTAAACATGTTCAGAACACTTACATGAGCCGACAGCTAGGCAAAATCGTCTAACACAGAGATGATGTTATAATCAAGAGCTGAACAGCTCATGTAATTCATTATGTATATCGCGTTCACACCATCAAAAAGTCGAAAAATTCTAAGCCCAACCATAGTTAAACAGTTACCAGCTGTACCTGCCTCATAAAGCCAGGATGAGCCTTCGGTGAATCCATGCATTAATCACATTGCACAGTACCTGTGACACCAGGAGTCCAGTCACTGTGAGACCAACTGCTGCTTCTCCCAGGACAAACCCCGTCCACTGCTCAGCCCGTCACAGCCGCTGCCCGCAGCCCTAAGGACACATGACCTTGCCACACCTCCCTGCCGTCCTCCCTGCCATCCTCCCCGCTGTCCTCCCTACTCAGATGCCACAGCCCCAGGCCCACTTTACTTCCTGCATAGCTAATTCCTACTTACCATTTCAAGGTCAAGTTCACATGCTCTGTCTCCATCACCCACCCACCTGCATATTGCCCTCTGGTGTGGGGCGAATTCCACATCTACTCTGTGATTTTAGGGTTAATAGGGAGTTCCACATCTACGGCTAAACCCATGCTATCAGTAACAATTTATTATGGAGATAACGTTCTAACACTATCAATACAGCAGTACAGCAATGATTTTCCTCTCCTCCCTGGCTCAGCTTCATAGCACGTCACCTTCTGATGCAGTACACACTTACGTGCACTTGCTCACTGTTCCCAGTTTACTTTAGAACCTAATTATCATCAGGGCAGGTCCTGTGTCTGCCTGGGTCACTGCTGCACACAGTAGGGCACTTACTTAATAAATGCTTGCTGATTAAAGGCATGACTTGAGCTCCTACTCCGAGTTATAGAGTGTGGTAGTCGCCCCAACCTCCTTACCCCATAAAGTCATCAGAAACTCAATAATGACTCAGTCAGTATCACTTCTGATCAAAGCAAACGCCGGTGGGACAGGCAGGGAATGCTAACAACCAGGCTGCACGCAGGAACTTCCCGAGTCAAGGTCATGCAGCTAAGCAAATGGCTCGGCAAGGCAAGGCCTGAGCCGGGGTCTCTGGTCCAGGGAAAGGACTCAGTCAAATGCACTTGGTAGGCTCAACGCCTGGAACTGTGGCCAGAAAACAGAAGGCAAGTGCATAAAGACTGAATGAATGAACGAACGAACGAACGAACGAACGAACGAACGAACGAACGAACGAACGAGCAAGTAAAACTGAATGCACCCCTTAGAACAGGAACCAATCTAAGAAAGAATCAGGAATTCCAGGCCTCCGAGGGGCTCAGCCAGGTGAGGGCGGGGACTCGGACTGGCTCTGACAGGCAGATTTTTCTCAGGAACACGGCCCTCTGCTGCCCCCTAGTGTCCCGATCTGCTAGAGAGCGTGCAAACACTCCCATGTCTGAAGTCCAAGTGCACTAATTCACCCTAACCAGGAATCTTCTGCCTTTTCACTCACAGGTGTAAATACGTAATAACTCTAGACATCATGCAGGAAAAGTGGGGACACTGATTTTGGCTGGGGGAATGTGTGTGGGGGGGGGTTCCTTCATACGTAGAACCTGATCTAAATAAGCTTTAGCGTGTAGAGGTGCAAACAAGGAGAGTACCTTTTTCCAGTCTTCACCGAGAAAGTACTACAAAATGGGGAACGTTGTTTTTCAGGACTTGCATTTTGCTGTTCTGCTAACTTTGTGGATGGCAAACTGATGAGATAATGAGGGTCATGATCTTGAAAACGCGCGGCTGCCACACTGATGGGCAGATGGAACCGTCTATATGGGGACAGAAGGTCCCATTTGAAATTCACATTGAACTGTCACACAGGGTCAAGTACACCTTTACTTCCTATAAATAAGCCCTACTTATAGCAAGAAAATGACAAGTCACGCCCAACTTCTAGATTTTTTTTTTCAATCTATCCCAGGACCAACGTCTCCTTTGTGTTACAAAAGTACATTTCTTTGTGCATTCGTGTTTCTTTTGTCCTTGAATGTGACATGTGCCGTGTACCCTGAGAGTGCCTCTGAGACCAATGCTATCTGAAAACCTCCTTACGGACCTTATCATAGGCTATGGTGTCTCCACAGCTGAACTCATAAAATCACGTGGCATTACATGTTGAAGGAAAAGTTGGAGAACTATATTCTAATTTGGGGTTTTATCTTTAGACTGGGGGAATTTTCACTTGACCCCAAGCAGCAGCTAGATGCTAAGAGAGAGCTGTGAATAGTTTCAAGTTTTTCTGATATCATACTCGGTTTTGTTTCAGCCTTCTCTGACTGAAAAGGAAAGAAAGGACATGTATTAACGGCCTGCTCTGTGTCACCTATTGTGCTAGGCATTCTGCACTCATGAACTGATTACCCATCACTGCGACAGAAGGGGAGACTGTTCAGGTATTCATTGCTGTGTGACAAACTGCCCCAAACCTCACTGGCTTAAACAACAATTTACTGTTTTTTTTCCTCACCATTTTGCGGGTTGACTGCGCTCAGCTGGTGATTCTCACTTAAGACTCTCTCATGTGGTTGCAGCAGGGTTGGAAATACTGCAGAAAGTCCTCGGAAGGCTTAAGCTAGGCTGATGTCCACAATGGCTCATTCACGTGACTGGCAGTTGATACGGGTCATTGGAGCCACCAGAGTGTCTATGCACGGCCTCTCGACGTGGCGTGGGCTTCTCATAGCATGAGGTGTAGATGTGGACAGACTGTGTCTCAAGAGCAAACATTCCACAAGGAAGACAGAACTTCCTCGGCCAGTCAAGCACACAGACTAAACCTGGCCAAGTATCATTTCTGCAGAATTCTATTAGCCACAGCACTCAGAGCTAGTTCAAGTTCAACGGAGTGGAGGGATAAACTCCACCTCTCACCAGGACACTGGCAAGGCCACATAGCAGAGGAGTATGCGGGGTGGGAGATATTGCTGGGGCCATCTTTACAAAATGCATTCTTCTACAACAATTCACGTATCTTCACAGGCAAACTGTGCTCAGCACTCCGCCGAGGAATCCAGGATCTTCAGTCACCCATCAGTCACAGCATCAGCTCCACGTCCAATCAGATCCACATGTTGGTGACCCTCCTGGGGTGACCCTGTGGATGAGCATCTTGAGTGTAGTTTACCTCCATCTGAGGGACTTTGAACCAGAGATAAAAATCATCCACTCTACACACGTCAAACATACACTAGAGGGGAGAATGACTCCAATAGGCATTCTGTTAGAAGCATGAAAATCGGGAGGTGCATTGTAATTACTAGTCCGGAGCGATTCTCAAGCCCAGTGGGCACTTGCTGCCCCCCTTTGGACTTGGGACCAGTCCTGCTCTTCTCCCGCCTCCTTCTCGTGGCGCCTGGCTCCCCTCTGAGCCATCCATCCTTTTCCCACAGATGCAGCTGTGTTTGCAAAGGAGTTGCTTCCTCAGCCGGCTCCCTGCCCCCATGATGCGCCAGCCAGGTCCATTTTTGAGAAGGTCCTTTCCATGTCGGACCATTTCTGTCCACTCCTGTCCAAGCAGACAGTGTTTCTGATGAAATAATAATAATAATAGTTGTTAATATAAGTATTATGGGCTTGAAATAAAACTTATTGAGGTTTGTTTTGGTCTATTAGAAAACAGTCACACAAACAACTCTCTGGCTTGCACTCAGCATTGGAGTCCTATGAGAAAACACTCCTAACTTTTTTACAAGTCTTTTCTGTACAGTTGAGGGGGACTATGAAAAATTTCCATATTTCTTTTTCTGGAATCTTATCCATGAATTTTATGACCACATAAAATTCATTGAGATTATTTCTATCCTCTGGACATTTTTTTTTTTGGTGGACTTTTGCTGTCAGGAAAGGCTGGTTAGGAGAAACAATTTTATTTTTTAATCTAAGATGTCCTGTGTTCTTACTTTTTCTTCTAAATTCTTCTGGGAAGCTGAACAGCTCCTTTTCTAGTTTCTGTCTTTCTATTTGTACATTATCATATGTGGTAAAAGACAAAGAATGTGTACTTCCACCATTGTAAACAACCTTTTTTTAGCCAAACACATCCGATTATTCTTTGTACGTTGTATTTTCCATGTTACTCTTAGCAACCATTTTTCTTTCTCTACTTTCCATTGGCCTACACCACGTTTCTGCGGCCTCCTCTAAGGACTGGCAGCTCGCTGTCCTTCCAGGTGCCACTAGCAGTCCCCAGCTCCACAGTCACCTGCTTCCAGTTTTTGCCCATTTCTGTTCTGCTCACGCGTTGCTATGTAACGAAACACCCCAAAACCTAGTGGCTTCATGTCGTAACTTACTTTTGCCTTTCTAGTCATTCTGGGGGCTGTCTGGGCTCCGGTGAATTTTGTTCACTTGCTGTCTTTCCTGCTGGTCTGAGAGTGGCTGGAGACTTCTGACAGCTCAGGTGAGGGCACCTCTGACATAATTCACCTACGCGATGGCAGCTGATGCTGGGGGTTGGCTGGCAGCTGAGCAGGACTGTTGAATGGTGTGCTTGGATGTGCTTGACCTTCTCACAGCATGGGGTCTGGGTTCTGGGCTGGAGCTGCCCAAGAATGAGTGTTCCGAGAGGCAGGCAGGACACGGATGCTGCCAGGCCAAGGAAGGGCTATGCCTGCGATTTGCACAGTGTACCTCCCGCTGCATACTGTTGGTCAGAGCAGATACGGAACCCATGGCGATGGGCTTCCTCTCATGATGGGTCATTACGAGATCACACTGCAATGAAGCTTGTAGGATGGGAGACATGGCTGCAGCCCACGCTGGGAAACGTGCTATGCCACAGAGACACTGTTCTCTGATTTTATACATTAGAAAAAGGAAACAGACAAGCTTTGCATTATCTCCTCTACTCAAGGGCATTGTCAGGGAATTATCTTCTATCTCTCATTACTATTTTTTTCTGTTTTTAATAAAACATTTCAATCACTTAAAAACATGCGGTAATCTCCCTTATCATAAAGTAAAAACTCTCTATATCAACCTTCAGCTAACATTGCATCTCTACTTCTCTTTATATCAAGGCTTCATCTTGTCTCTTTTTTTTTAAACTCACTCTGATCAGACTTCACCTTCTCTCTACCAACTTTCCCTGGTCAATATCATCAGCAATGTCATTTTGCCAAACCCACTGGTTAATGGTTCAGTCCTTACGTTAGTTGGCCTGCCAACAGCATCTAACAGAGCTGACTTTTGCTCTTTCAAACACTTCATCTGGCTCCCCCAAATCACTTTAACGCGGCTTACCTTGTACCTCTCAGGCCACTCTTCTTAATTTTCCTTTTAAATTTTCCTTTTATAACCTTAAAATATTGCAGTGCCACAAGTCTGTGTTTGGTCTTTCCCCTTTGCATTGTACAAATTATACTATCACTCCAATGACATCATCCAATATCATGGATGTCAATACCTTCTATTCACTGATGTCCTCCAAGACTGTATCTCATCTTAGACCCTGACCTGAACTCCAGACTATATATCCCATTGCACACATTCTCAGTGTTCTTTAAATCGCCCTTTACCATAATAGGTGAAGGGACCTGGCTGTCATGCCTCAGCCGCCTTCTAGGACATGCAGAAACAGGCCGTGTTTTCACACGACCATAGTCACGTCTTGGCAAGGGCTGGATTTCTAGATTTCTAGATGCTTATAATGCAGGATACAGTGAAAGAGCCACAGTCCCCCCACAGGCAAATGATGCTCTCCAAATTCCACTCCTGGAGGGGTCAGTCAAACTTGGGGGCCCGAGGGAATGTGCAGGTGTGGAAATTGAGACAACTATAAGTTATCGCCAATTTTGGCACCAAACACAGCAGTATTTCTGAAGAATTCTTTTATGCCTGTCATAAGAATTTGGCATGCAATTCTGTGCTGTAATGCATGTCATAAATACGATAATTTATGGTTTGTTTCTACCCAGTAACGTGCCGAGTCCTACTAAACTTGGTAACAAGCACAATTAGGACTACAATCAGTTGAGACATTTTTTGAAATGTTTCTATTTTTTTTTTGCTACAGACTAGCATTAATGGCTTTTTTTTGGTGGGGGGGGGGATAGGGAGGACAAATCCTAATAATTCCTCCAGAGAAAATGACAAAGATACATGACATTCATGCGAGAAGGCAGAAGTGACCCAGAGAATGATGGGGGGTCGGCTACGTGGAAAGAAAGGTGCAGCTCTGATGCCTTCGTCTGATCTGCCTTGCAGCATCCTCTAAGGAACAGGCAGGAAGTGATCAGACCTGGTCACCTGGCTCCTCTGCTCTCATGTGCAACCTACATTCCTTGGTGGCAGGTTAACTCAGGCTCTTCTCTGAACAGCAGCACGAGCACAGGGTTCGGGGGCAGGAACATCTAAGGAGAAAGGCTGGGCCCACCGGGCACTGTCAGACGAAGTGACCTGGGCAGCACTTTACCACCTGCTTTCCGGGAATAACCGCGCTAACTTTTTCAGCGCTGTTCTAAGACGTGGTGTTATACTATCACTAGGCAGTCACGTGTCAAGGTTTTTAAAATATGGGCTCTAGAACCAAAATACCTTGATTGGAATCGCATCTCTGTCGCTTCGTAGCGGAGTTCACGCAGACCGGTTAAAAACAATAATGACTAAAATTAAGACAAATGACATAGGACTTAACTCTGCGCCAGGTACTGTGAGCATATGTTAGTCAGTTACTTATCCTTCCTCATTTGAATAACAAATGATAACACAGTATCCACCTTTGACGCTGTCACTAAATATAGGCCAAGCCTTATGAAGTCTCATTGTGCGATCTGCCTGGTAGGTGACAAGCTTCAGGAAGAGTCAGGCCTCATGAGCGCTGTGACTGACCCTGGGAGGAGGAGAACAAACGGTTTCTTCCCCCTGTAACCTGCACAGGCGCTGACGCAGATGCTGGAGTCAACATTTCATGACTTCTAAGGTCTTGCACTAAATCATCATGGTTAACGTGTGGAATGTAATATGAAAAAGACTGTATCAAACATTTTTAATAGAGCCACAAGGTTTTTTGGAGGGAAGGAGGCTATGTTAGTCAAAACCCTTTGGTTACAGGAAACAGAAACCACTTTTGAGTGTTTTTAAAGCGAAAGTGGAGATTTTATTCTACCTGTGGCTGGATACCCTTAGCCCCTAGAGGCCAGGCCGCCTCTCCGGCACAGGAAACCATCAGTCCTTTGAAATGGAACAGTGACACCTAAAGCACCAGTATGTGCGCAGGTGGTGTGCTTTGTGCAAATTGACACCAAACAGAGTATCAGCCTTCCAATAAGGTAAAGCCTGTTTCTAGTCACTTAATCTCTATTAAAGATGCCCCAGAACCAGTATTGATTTTTCTGTTTAGAGAAATGAGGGGGAAAGCGTGAACTTCATTAGGCTCACTGTCCTAATCACAACTCCCACATGCTGGCTTGTACCTTCCCAGCGCATAAACCCAGGCTGGAATGGGTGCTCTGGGGTCCGGAAATACCTGTGTCTGGAAGGCCAGGCTTTGGGAAATGAGTGAAGCCAGGAAAAGAGAAACAGCAGCAGAGATGAGACTGATGGATATGACTGCTCGGAGCCCAAGGCTGATGAGGCTCAACAGCCGCCTCGGCCTGTCAGTGGTGACATCCTGCTCAGAGACAAATGAGGCCCGTGGGGTCTGCACAGGTCAAGGACAACTTGACGTGGGACCGGTCATTCTGCCAAGTGAGCTTCCACCTCTGAGAAACGGATGTTTGGCTTGTGACAAATCTGTAGCCAGTGAGGGACATTCATCCATCCCGTTGGGTTGGAACAAGCACAGAAAATAACCAGAAGACCTCCCCACCCTCACCCTCCACCCCACCTGAAAATGGAGAGCAATATTCCTTGAGGACAGCAGAGAAGCTCAAATCAGACCCATAAAGACAGGGCTTATGTTCAGCATAGTTCACAATCTGCTAAGCATGAGCCCAGGTCAAAACACAGAAGCTCTGGCCTTAGGCCAGGAGAACGCCCTCACGAGGGTCGGGTTAATCCTTGGTTGATGGATCCTGGGAGGAGTCAGGCAGCCAGGGATTAGGGGACTCAAGGAGGTGTCCTCTGCGAGTCTAGAGGCAGTGATTATTCCCTAAGCAGCACAGATGTATTTCTGCATTTTACCAACAAGTGATGCACCAACAAAGGCTGCCTGAATACCTGCCCCACATATCAGGCCAAAGTGCAAATATTTATTTCCTCAAAAAAAAAAAAAATATATATATATATGTGTTCTAAAGTTTCTCTTTTTCCCTGTCTCTGGATGAGCTATGACATTCAACACATGGATTATTTTGGGCTTCCATTCTGAGAATAGCAAGCTTTCATTTGGCATACTCTGGGGACAGAGGTGGTAACATAGATTTACACCCAAGAAATGTTTGTCCATGCCCCCTCTTTACTCATCCAAGCGGGAAAACAGGGTGATAAGATGGCCCTACCTCCAATGAGCTCACAGTGTGATACGTCAGAGGGAACATATATGTCATAATCCACAGTGCAGTGTGGTCGGATTTGAGAAACAGGGAGTTGGAAACATACCTAATCCCATCTATGAGAAGAGCATTAGTCCAGGAAGAGCATTCTGGAATCAGCATGTAGCATAGGGCTAAGCCTAAAGGATGGGGGTACAGAGAGAGAAGAGGGTACCCCAGACCACAGAAAAGGGGCCTGGACAAGCATCCTCAGAGTGTATTATTGCTGAAGTGTGCAGTATATGGGAATATGGCAAAAACAGCAAGAACCACCTAGTTTTAATAACAATAATTATAATCACAATATTGTATTGGTTCCCTAGGGCGGCCATAACCAAGTACCACAGGCTAGGTGATGTAGAATAACAGACATTATTTCACATCTCTGGAGTCTTGAAATCTAAAACCAAGGTGTCATAATTTCATTAAGCTGCCTACGTATTTAATCTTACGACCCAATGACAATTGGTTACATCACTTTCATTAACTCAATGCATTCTGGAATCATTAGGCAGACAATGAGAACTCATAAGGCAATCCTTGGCTCAAAAGTGGTTATTCCTGATGACTCAGAAGGTCTTTACGTTAAGATGATCAACTAGAATAAAAACTGAAACTCTTTATGTAGGACTTAGGGATCAGTGAGGACACTTCTAAAACACCCAATGATGACCTAGGGTTGAGGAACATCGCTGTGGCAAAGCCATCAGTCATTATTCCACTGGATTTGCTGCCCTCACCGCTATGAAAACACTCAACAAATCTGATCCTTTGCCCAAGGATAACACCAGCTAAGAGAACCAGTGACGATCTCTGCATTGATGAGGCGCGTTCAGATGCTAGTTCCTAACTCTGAACCCCCAACAGAAAAATGTATCAGCCTGAGTCATGAGCCTTGTTAGACTCAAGCGGACATTCACAAAGACCCCTAATCCTCAAAAAGCTAAACATAGAGTTATCATCTGACCCAGAATTGCCACTTCTAATTATATACCCAAGAGAATTTCAAGGGTATGTCTATACAAAAAACATATTCCTGAATGTTCACAGCAGTATTACTCATGAGCGCTCCCAACTGGAAATAACCGAAATATCCATCGATGAATAAAATGAGAAGCCAGATATACTATATCCATGCAATGGAATGCCATTTAGCCATAAATATGAATGAATGAAGAGCTGATGCTGCAGCATGAATGAACCTTCAAAACATTCCATTAAATGAAACAAGCAGACCTAAAAGGCCACATTGGTATGACTCCATTTCTCCGAAATATACAGGATAGAAAAATCCAGAGATAGAAAGATTAGTAATTGCCAAAGGTTAGGAGAAGGGGGAATGGGATGTGACTGCTAATGAATAAGGGATTACTTTGGGGGGGGGGTGATAAAAATGGTCCAAAATTAGATAGTCGTAAAGGTTGCACAATTCTGAAAAAGCTATACTAAACACCGATAAATCACTCCCATTAAAAAAGGTCAATTGTACCATGTGTGATTTATATCTTAAAGAACAAAATATATATTTTCCGTAATCTCTCATGGGGCCTTTATTCATATTCCAAAGAATGAACAGAAATTGCCCAGGCCAAATATTTATGGACCAGCCAGACACACTATGGAAGAAATCAGCAGGTCTGGGCGGGAGGCTGTTTGTAGGGAAGAGCTTCCATGAAGACGTGCCAATGGGAAGCAAGTTATGAAACTCCATTGACACCATGCTAAGGAGGTGGGTCCGGTTGTCTAAAATTCCAGGTAAAAATGAGGACACTCAAACAGGAACCATGACCAATTATCATGATAACGCTTCCAGGAGCAAGAAAAAGCTATTTGCGTAGTAATTTTTCTCTTGATTTGTTTTCCCTGAGACTTCTCTAGCACATCATGAGTCCTTCCTTTTTCTGATACTCCAAAATGAAAATAAAGCCAAGGACATATGCAAAGACTCAGGGTAAGGGCGGGGGACTTAAACGCTTAATGAGGTTGAGAGGAAAAAAAAGGTTCACAGCCCACAAATCATGGAAAAAATACTCCAGAAAATGTAGCAGGTGAAGCATTTGCAATTCCATTTAACAATTACCCAATGAGGGTGTTTTACTCGTTCTCGTCTGTGTGGTTCAAGCTGCTTCAATAGACTGACTGCTTTGACTGGAAAATTCAATCAAAGAAGTGATTCAAGTTGTCTTATGAAAGAGTCTTGGCTGACCACGCTGTTTGGCTGACTTGACCCAAATCGATGGGCTAGTGGTCAATTGTGTAGGCTCTGAACTGTCTGTGATAATTCCATGGCAGACATGTTCCTGCCTCTTCCTGTCTGGATGGATGGAGCTGAGAGAGGGCATCACTGCCCCCTACAGACCAGAAATGGCATGTGACTTAGATGAGACAGTTATCCTTTCTAGGTCTCAGTTAAGGGGACAGAAACAAGATCAGCTCCCCCTTTTTTTGGCTCTATGTCCTCTACTATCAAGTAGCTTGTTGGATAAAGAGTTATTTTTTTCAGCATAAACTGAGGTCAGTAAGCAACTCTGTGCTGGCATTGACTGTAGGCTTCCTCCATCCATGGCCAGAAGTAAGGCGGTGGGATGGAAAGTAGAATGTCCCCAAGTCAACCTGAGATAGGTCTATTTCCTTTCAGCTTTTTAAGGAAACTCAGTATCGTGGGCTAACTGCTGGGGGAATATATGATGCTACAAATTCATTGAGAGAAATAAGCATTGAAATGCTGTACGTGAAAATCTGTGACTATGTCTACTTCCTTACTTTGAGGGACTCTCTCCTTTCCTTGTTGGAAGAAGCATCATTTATTGATATGCAAATGGATGGAAGAGCCTGTGTTTGTGTCTCTACAGCCCAGCACTGGGCAGAGAGTAACTGGTCAGTTGCCATGGGTGCCTGAACCAGTGTTGACACTATAAACACACAGTGATAGAGTCTAGGAAATAAATAATATATATGGTGCTATCTAAGGTAAAGGTTATCAAAAGAACCTGGGAAAGAGACAAAGCCATAACCTGAGTCACGCAGGAGCGCTGATCTCTCACTGGGATCAAGGAATGCTAATGATCTCTAACCTGCAAAGCACCTGAGAACAACAACAAAACGCCCACCCATTTTGGAAATGGGCTGTATGTTGAAAATTTAGTAGGTGTGGGGAAGAACTGGAACTACTAATTGGTGTCTGGCTAGATGCCAGCTGTTAAGCTTTTGAATGGAAACAGACATAAGCTGCACGTTTGCAGCTGACTGTTGGAGAAAGCTACTGTATGACAGTAAAGCTGAGTGGACAGGGGCCCGGTCTCCTTTCCATCGTGCTTACCTTCTGTCAACTCGGCCCATCCTGATGGGTGGGTACTCTTGGAGAAAGGGCAGCTTTCATCCTACCTGTCTGTGCTAGCCATCACTACCCTAAGTATCAATGTGATCTCCCACCTCCAGAGTTTGGCAATCCATTTCGTCTCTAGCCCAGCCCTGTTCTTCTCCATTTGCAGAGGATTCTATTTAAGATTCTTTACCTTTATAGCCAACCACCAATGACCCAGTGGTCATACAGCATCCGCAGATCAGCACCAGGAGGTCTTAAGGTCTTCTCGAGTTTCGTGGGAATAAACGCTCACTTCCTAATGGGCTTCTTTTCCCTCTACCCTTTAAACACACACGCACGCGCACACACACACACACGCGCGCACACGCACACATGCACACTCACACACACACACGCACACACGTGCACACGCACACACACATGCACACGCACGCACACACACACACTCACACGCACACACTCGCACATAAGCACCATAACTATAACCCACTTACTCAAGAAAAATGATTTTTCCTAGGACTCCCAAATGCCCAAAAGGCCCCCCAGGTTCTAGAAACACCGCTTGGTTTTAGCCTCCGACCCTTGGCCCCACTGCGTTCTCCACAGGAACAGACAGCTCCGAACTTCATCTGAGCAGAAATCTGCCACAGTCTCTAATGCTGCCCACAGTCATCACATTATTTGTATTTCTTTGTTCTCAAAAGCACATGCTCAGTGTGCTGCCAGCACTAGCCGGGTGCTTTGCGGTTTACTGTCTGTGAAAATCAGTGTTTCCACTGACAATATTATGTTCTCCTCAAAATCATTCCATTTCACAACTGGGAAATCATCTATGCACAGAGGCGATGTGTACGATATCATATGGTCAGTAAGTAACAAAAGCCACACTCAGACAAAAATCCTCCACCTCCCAAATTACCCCATTTTTATTCTCCCAGGCCATCCCGTCTGCTGGTAGCAACCTCAGCAGAAAGTAAATGGTGACGCCTCAAAATACATAGATTAGAATGTAAGCATTCATTTCTGCATTTAGTAATAAAGAGCCGTGAAGTTCAGGGTGGGCATCGCTGTATAAACCACATGGGACCAAAACCCACCAAAAAGCCCAGAACAGGCCATCGTTAGTTCCTTGGACACTAATCAGTCCCACCAGACTCTTGGTCAGGTGCTTGTACGATCGACACCGAGTGAAAGGCATACCCTTCGAAATGTTTACAAAGAAGTTTGTGTAGTACACAGCATGTAACTGTCAACATCCTTTCCCTTTATTGCCGGCTGGCCAACTCTTACATTTCTGCTAAAATTATTTGTCCCTTTCTCTGTGGACCCTTCTCAGCCTTCCCACCAACCCTTCCATCTAAGGCACAGCTGATGGAGCCCTTTTTCTTTTACCGTTTTTTGGCCTCCGGCCCCCCACTCTCCTCTACATGGATCTTTCTTTAATTAGCACTTGTCCTGTGACACTGAAGGCATTTATTTATTTTCTGACTTCACTTGACATCAAGCTTCTTGAAGGTAGGGACCATTCGGACTCAGCTTTGTTTTTCTTACTGTATGGTATCAAAAACTTTGCAGGTGTCTGCTACTGATAATCAGGAGTTTCGATGACTCAGACAAGCAAAACGTTACAATCAGCTCCTCATCCATGATCTCAGTAGAAGCCCCACTCCCCAAGGTGGAGAAACTGGGGATGGATGTGCATCTGCCTAATTGTCTTTCCTTTTATTCTGCCTCTGCGGATGTTTGTGAGAAGCACAGGTGCTTCAGCATCTCCTTTGAAATCAGTCCCTCTGGTGAATAATATTTAAATAGCTTCCTGTGGTAGGCTGAATGAAGACGCCCAGTGAGGATCAAGTCTTAACCCCTAGCAACTGTGACTGTGCGCGTTTCTATGGCAAAAGGCACTTCGTAGATGTGATGAAGGTAAGAGTCTTGAGATTGGAGACTCTCCTGGATTACCCTCACGACCACAACACCCTCATCCGAAAGGAGCAGGAGGGTCAGCGTCAGAGAGAAGATGTGATGATGGGAGCAGATCAGGGGGATTCAAAGAAGGGGCCACAAAGCGGGAACCTCCAGAAGGAGAAAAAGCCAAGCGATTCTCCTCTAGAGCCTCCTGGAAAAAACCAGCCCTGTCCACGCCTGGACTTCAGTCCACGCAGGCTGATTTTGGCCGGGCGGCCTCTGGAATTTTAAGACAGCATTTGCATTGTTTTCAGCCACTGCGTTTGTAGTAATTTGTTAGAGTAGCAATAAGCTACTTTCAAAGCATACTGTTGTCTCTGATGATAGCGCTGCACACCACGGGCTTCCAAAGGAAGGGCAACACGCCCTAAATAACACAGAGCCCAGCCCGGCTCCCTTCCCCACGCGGGCATCCACACGGGCATCCACGCGGGCATCCACATGGTACAGGAGGAAGGAAGAAGCCGGAAGTGGGAGGCGACGCTGGGATACGACAAGACGCGGTCATTAACTACTGCGAACGCCTCTCTAGCTCATGTTTGGACAAAGACAACGCTCCCTTCCAATCACGAAGGGTAACACCATGGGTCAATATAAACCTCAAGGGTGTTGCTGGCTCCTGTTCTCTTCTAGTTTTAAATTATTTTAGTTGCTCCGAAGAAGTAATAAAAACAAATTGTTTTTAAAGTGGACGCCATGCCCTGATACCTTAACAGTATCCTTGCCAGCTCCTCCAATAGCATTCTTTTCCTTTAATTTTTCTTCCTTGAATTCCATCTCCAGCAGGGGAAGTTGCCAGAGCTCTGCCCACACCACTTCCTCCAGAGCGGAGAATAAAAGGGCATGGACCGATTCCACAGACTGTAGGGGAATGGCTTTCCTCCTCTCCCTCCCGCCCCTGCGCCCCAGGTGAGTGGGGGTGGGAGCAACTCCCTGACAAGCAATTAACATTTCAGACTCATTTTCTCAACTTCATAAAACCTTTCATTGCTGATCTTTTATCTGGACCATGTTTTACTTTTCATAATACATTTTTCATAATGTGTCATTCATTTACATTTCAATTAAGGACACTGGCTGTTTGTAAAAGCTACCCTGATGGGGGAGTGTTAAATAAATGATGGAAGCTGCTATAATCTGGGTTCCCATTACCACCTCATTTACCCTAATGACACTAAAAAGACTGCAGCCCTCAATATAGCTCATCCCAGTAATAGAGGTTCCCTTTGGAGGCCAGCACACAGGGGCTGTAGCTATTTGCATGTGGCACCGGGTACGCTAATGAGGCCACTGCTGGCTGGACCTCACCCTGGGAATCTTCATCCAGGAAAGTCTCAAAGAGAAATTAAACTGTATCCACAGCCCCCCAAGAAGATGCCCACGGGCTTGAATAATGAACATTTAACAAGAAAGCCATTTGATTCCCATCACCACAGTTCTAATGCCCTTGTCTTCCTTGGCACCCATTTTGCATATATTATTTTGCTTTCAGCAGGGAGAAAGGGTGGAAGGAGAGACACGAAGCATATTGGGCACCAGCTATGTAATAATAGGCGTGTTCTGAGGACTTCTGCATATCATCCCCCCAGAATTCCTAAGTCATTGGGTGAAAACGGGCGTGTATCAAATAATTACAAGGCAAACTGCAAAGGAGAACAAAGCAAACATTTACTGAGTCCCTACCATGTTTAGTGCAACTGGCAAATGTATTTTCTTCCCAATATTTTCTGCCTAACCTTATCCCTTGTCCTTTATTAACGACAGATACAAATAACAACTATTCATTATTGCAAATGTTTCACGGACCACTATGCTATGGGTGACCCTGTCATCACTGCCACTTCAGTGCCCAAGGACCGAGCTTCCAAGTGTCAGCATCTGCATATATTTGCCTAAGGGGTTTCTTTAGCTGTCAGGGCCTGGTTTGCCTCCCTGACAAGCCAGTGGTGCCACCGAAGGAACGCACCACCTTCTAATTCAACAGTTCTCAACCCATGACTAATGGGAGATGCTGTAGAAATACCCCCGCTCTCCCACCTCTCAGCAAGGCTAACCCTGAGACGTGCTCAGTACATGATCCAAGATCCCCCTTTGGAGTTAAGCTCCAGTCACATATAATGTTAGCCATCCAGCAGCTCACCCTCCGCTGACTTCCCTTCTATCTCTACCTTACTTCTCACTCACCGGCAGGTATTCTGTTGTTACCTTATAAACTATTTGCGATTGAATCCTAGTTACTAGCCTAGGACTGCGGCTCAGACATGCTTTTCTGAAATCCTTTATAAAGAATTCAGTCCTGCCCCTGAACCCCAACCCCAGAATGACTGAACCCAGAGGCTCAAAAGGTAGGAACCAGATACCTGAGTGATAACAAGCTGTCCAGGTGCGTCTGGTGCACACTCAAGGCTGCACATAAGGACCATTGGTCTACACTTCTTTGCCTTTCCAAATAGAAATAATACTCGGGAAAGCTGTGTTTAAGTCCTGTACAAGCCACCAAAGCACGCTATGACCTCCGCTGCCTGTTTGGAAAATGAATTTAATAAACTCTGTCCCAGTTAACTGGAATATAGTATGAAGGGACTTACCAGAAAGAGGGCCACTCTAAAAACACAGAGTACAGAAATGAGATAAATCAGTAGGGGCATTCTACTTTCAAGGAATGAGACATCGAGGTTTTGTGAAACACAGTGTGAGCTGCGCTGTAATCAGACACGAAACCCTTTCCAAGGAAGAGAATATTGAAGTTGAATCTCCAAATCAGGCAGGAGAGATTCAATGCGACAAAGTGCAGGGAGGGCGTGGCAGGTAGACAGGGCAAAACAGAGGAGGTGTGACTGTGGCGTCAGGTGGACGAAGTCTGGCGATGAGGTCGGTGACAAGCAGGACCGGTGTGCTACCCGAGGACCTGGGTCTACCTGCAGACTTTCTGACAATATCCCATAGTTCTCATAAAACCAAATCTTCCTGCCCCGGCACATGCCTACCCGCCATCACTCAAAGCACAGGCTGAGAAGCCTCTTTGGTCTCCAAGTGGCAATTTTTATCCACCCAAAACTAAAACCATAAAATAGTAACTTAAATATGCGTTCTTATCGCCTTTGCTAAGGAATGGAACCATACTCATCATAATAACTGAATGACAGATGTCCCGCATGTTTGGCTCCTGACTTATCTTTGAAACGACAGTCCAGAATTCTGTCCTCTGTCCTCAGAGCCGGGACTCACCCTGGCACTGTAGAACGGCACACACACACCATCGGAGGCTTAGCCCGTAGGCCCCACTCTCCTGGTTTCCAACTCTCACGCATTTGCCTCTTACACCCTTTCTGCCTCCTTTGTATTTATGACACAAGACTCTCTTTCTAACTAGATCTTGACCCTTGGGTACCACTCCTCCTGCCTCGCCAAACCCCAGCACTGCCGTACACCAGCTGGGAGACCACATCCCTGATGGGACTCTTCACTCTATCTCCTACTCTGAGCATTACTGTAGCACCATAACGCCTTCCTGCACCAGGCGCTGCTTCACAAACCTTTTACCATGTGCCCATTCATTCATTCATTATTCATTCGAAAGATAATTTGAGTCCTGTTTACAGACACTTCCAAACCTCAGCTAATCCTCACAGGCCATCCTATCTCGAACGCTCTGCAGTTCTATGAGTCTGGGAGGCAGGACTCCCATTTTATTCCTGACTCGGACAAGTATTACCTGTAGGAATAATTCTGCAAGTTCTGCTCAATGAAAAGCATGCATTCAGGAACAATTGCTGCGGAGGCTACGAACCCTGCCTCTCAACTTCAGATCCACAGGCTCCTGAACTGCCTGTCTTTGACCTTCGAGAAGTACACTCCACGCTTGGCCCGTGATTTGTATATCTGCCATTCCCAGTGGTGTCCCCTCACCCTCCATTCACGTGACAGCACTGCCTCTTTTGCATCAAATAAACCAGAGGTAAAAGAAGAAAACAAGAGAGAGTGGGGACAGATGGCTCAGGCTCCTCAGCTGTGCCACTGCTGACCTCGGAGACTAACATTTTTGCACCACAAAATAAGTATCAAATTATATGCAAATGGGACTTCAGAAACCACAGCCGAGTCTCAGGCATCAAGCGAATTGCTTCCTTTTGGTTGTTTTCCCTTGCTGCGTGCGGCTTTGTCAGTAAACATGTGACATGTTTTACAAATAATAATCTGGTTAATCAGAGCAGTCACCAAACACAGCACAGGCAGATCTAACTCCAGAGCAAAAAGTCGGAAGGTTCCAGGCTGCAGAAAACACACACCAGAGCTTAAAAACTGGGTTCTAGTCCACAACGCAACTATTAATCTGTACAAAAAGTTTTAGAACGTACAATGGTGCTTCTTCCATCGGTGATACATCTGGGAAGTGGCGCTGGCAAGCCTTTTCGATACGCAAGATGCCAGTAAGGATAAAATAAATTGATAAGTGGGAACATGCAAGAGCCCTCGTTTTGACTGACGTTTCAAAGTGAATTCAGAGAAACTGGTCCAGTCTGGCTCATCCCAGGACCCAAGGACGGCTCTGCTCTAGCTCAGGATTTTCTCACCCTTGGCACTACTGGCAGTTCAGACCAGATGACTCTTTGTTGGGGGTAGGAGTGGGGAGCTGTCCTGTGCACTGTAGGATGCTTAGCAGCATTTCTGGCCCCTATCCGCTAGATGCTAGTAGCACCTCCTCCAGCCGTGACAACCCCAAATGTCCACAGACACTGACAGACGTCTCCTGGGAAGCCGCTCTTCCAAAACCACTTCAGTTAGATCCCACTGATTGTATACTTTTCCCTTTGGCTTTTTGGCTACTTACTCTCAATTTTAAGAAACATGCAAAGGTGATCAGTCTCAAAGGAAGTGACTGGCAGTGACCAAACTTGTAATAGGGCAGATGGAGAAATCAGATGTCAATTCAGTGGTTAAAGTGAAGCTAAAAATGGCCGCTGGCCCTCTGGAATGCCCACGCAGGCGGATCAGTGCGTTTCCTCCTGCTGAGTAGTCCACAGGAGAATCACTCTTATCTCAAGGTTGCTTGGTGAGAAGCCTGGGTTCAGGGCAAGCGGGGTGAGCTGGATCGTCCCAACAGTTCTCTTCAAGGCGCCAGGAGGCGCCAGGAGGCTGCCCAGGCGACGGGGGCGGAGTAGCAAGCCCCTGTATGGTGCTGAAGCCACACCGACAGATTCTTTTTCTTTGGCCTTTCGCCATTTTCCATGAGTCTAAGAGCCCTCGTTCGCCGTCTCATACATGTATTTGGTAAAATACCATTGATTAAGCAGCAGCTGTCCTGATGATCATTACCTTCCTATTGTGGGTTTTCTGTAGTTTATTCTAATTTTGAAAGACATTATTTGGTGGGAGGATTTCTGCTCTTCCAAAGGCTCAACAACGGCGTCATAACAAACTTGTCCTGATGGAACCTCACTTACATTTCTGAAATATGGGATCAGGGCAGCGCATTTTTAATTAACGGCCTAATGAAAACAATGCGGATGCTGATGGGGATGCTAAGGGAGATATATTTAAAAACATACTAGTGTTGTTTCCAGAGAGTTCATAGGCTCACTGTGCTCCGTTTAACACAGCTTCTTACCATCACCTGCGCAGGGGTCAAGTGTGCTGCATGAGCCCCACGTGCCAGGTAAGTCTCTCACCTTTCCTCCCCTCCACCCGATACATAGAGTCTCACCACCATTGTGTGTCATGAAACCATCAAGGTTAACTGCAAATGCCCTTGACCACACTCACCTCGGTCTCCACAAGAACCCTGGGCCTCCTGGGTCACCCTTCATTCCCTGGACTCTCATCCCCATGAGGCTCTTTGGGCACCGAGGCCGCACTACCCTGGCCCCTGCGTTCCCTTCTCTCCTGGTCTGGCTCTGTCATTCTCCTCAGCAACCATCAATGCCTGCACACTCTAGCTTGTATTTATTTGCTCCCATCCCCTATTGTAATCACAGCTCCAAGTGGAAAGATATTTTCTATTTGTTCATTTCTACCTTCCTAGCACCCAGAATAGTGCCCCGAGTACAATGGGTATTCAGTCAATCTAATAGAATCAATGAATGAGTGAGTTGGTGAATAAAAGATGAGTGAGGCAGGAGATCTGGAGAACGGCGAGGTAGGGGGAGTGTGTGCTGGAGAACATCAGAGGAGGCTTCCTGAAGATGGTGGGATGCTAGCAGGGTGATGCCAGTACCGCCTCAGGACATTTAAACATGCTGACCTCTTCATCCGATACCCTCACAGCCTCCACTCCAGAAAGCATTAAAATAAAGAAAAAAGGAACTTCCTCTAATTCTGTGTATCGACCAGGACCACCCTGTGCCCTACCCACCCTCTGCCAAGTAGTACCCGGCGCTTCTACTCGGATCCCAAGATGTTGATCATGACTTGGTGATAGGATTGGATGACTTTCTGTGCCTGACACATCTTGTTGATCCTGCACGTGATGTGACTGTGAATTCCAGAGGCACCCACCACCCCATGGAAGAGCCCCCCCATCATCTTGGCTGTACAACCCCTTGCTTGCCCTGCCTGGATCTCAGCCCAGTCTTCTTGCTGAGAGAGAGAGAGAGCGCTCAGACACATGGCCTCCTGCCACCTCGCTCTCCCTAAGCTGGCATCAGGGAGCAAAGCTGGGAGTCAGCGTCCTCCTGCAGCCAGACTCCCGCCTTGCCCGCCCGTTCTATTTCATCACTCCTGAAACTAGGTCCTTTCCTTAAACTCCCCACCCCGAGCCTGCTTCATGCAAACACCATCTTTCTGGGTTATCATAACTGCCTCACACACTAATCTAGTTTCCCAAACAAAGCAAAACGAAAGTTTTGTCTGCAACCATCCCATGCTTGAACTCCCCAGACAATCCCCAAACTTCTCAGGGGCGTCCTCTCCGCTCCATCCCCACACCCTGTCACCTCAGTCAGCACCCCCATTTCCCCTGGAGGACTATTTTGCATTCTAACGAGTTTACCTGCCTTGAGGTTGACTTCCAACTGAGACAACCTGGAGCCAATCCTCTTTCTTCTTCGAAATATTTCCATGACTGTCTAATGTTTCGGGGCAAGTCCCGTCCTTCGCATGACGTCTAAGCCATTGGGCTCTGGCCCTGACACACTTCCGGGGCTCATCCCCCACCGCCACCCCTTCTAGCACTCTCTATGGAACTGCTACCCCGAGCTGCAGTTCCCTGATGGGTCACGCGCCTTTCCTCCCACCCCAGGGTCTCCTCTGCCTGCCTAGTATTTGTCTTGATGATGTCTAGTTATCCTTCAGGACTAGATATTTCCTAAGTCCAAGAAACCCACTCTCCCTAAGTTCTCCAGTCTGCACCATGTTTCTGGCTTTCATAGCATTTTGTTATTACAGGGGATAGGAACAGACTTCGAGCGAGACCACACGGGTGTTAATGCTAAAGCTGCCATTTGCTGGCTGTGTGGCCGAGGGCAAGTTATTTCACTCTCTATGCCTCAGACTTCCCATCCATAAAATGGGAGTAATACTTCATAGGGTAAATGCAAGACTATTAGTTTATATGTGTACGATGCACATATAGCTGTTGCCTCTATTAGTTATTATCTCTAGCATAACAGGAATGCATTATACTCCTGCAGTCTTGTATAAGTAAACCCACCATGTGGTAGGTGTGCTATAAGTAACGTTCGACGGTATGTCTCCACTTCAGTAGTGAGAAGGCACTTAGTAAAAATCAAGCAGCAGAGACAGTTCTATGCATGACCCCTTGGAGATAGTGAGGAATGATTGTAAGTTCTCAGCTTTGAAGATACAGTCTCATAATTTCCATCAAGAATGAAACATTCCACCTTATGATCATTTAGGAGAGAAAACTGAAATGTTAAAAAACAATACACTTTAAAATCGGAAAATAAAAATGTGACTTAATTCTAATTTTTTTCTCAATGGTAACTGAGTGAGTTAAACATACGTAATGTGTGTTGACTGTGCATTTCAAAAGGCCACGTGATGTGGGCAAAGGCGCACAGGGGAGGGTTTGGGCAAAGAGTCACTGTCCAGATGGCCGTCCAATGGCCACGAGCCCATGGCCAACCCTTGAATGTACAGTTCCTCAGTGTCAGCTTCCTCACACGTGAGCTTTGGAAATCATTCTTCTCCTACATATTCCACTGAGTTCTCTAAAGAATAAGGTGAGATCATGGATGTAGCACCAGTGTGCGAAGTGAAAAGGGTTATGCGAATGTGCGAGGCTATTATCAGAGAGAAAATGGAGGGAGGTCAAAGGAGTTTCCCGTCAGCTGTAAGGTCTCTGGTCAAGAAAGTGCGCGTCAGGGTTCTGAGCTGCTGCAGACGTGATCCACAGACACCAACCTTCCCCATTTCTGACACTTCTGATTCTTTTTTTTCTCTTTTCCTCCTCCCACTGAACCTAAATAAGACAGTGACCTGCTGACAGGAAAACAATGCTTAACCCCTCCCTCCCTCTGAAAACACACATAGAGGGTTAGACCCTCAGAAGGACTTCAGCCCCTGGCAAGATCCTTTCATACCACTCAGAATCTGCTCTGCCTCTGGCAGGGGAGAGGAAAAATGTAGCTCTTTCTGTTTTTCCCTTCAGGTGAGAACGCCTACAATGAAAATACAGACAGAATAATACAACTGGAGAAATACAGCCAAGCGCTCGGAGATTCTCGGGCTGTCAGTTTGGCTTTAGAGATGAAGTGGGGAAAGGCTGCTGGGTGTCTGGAGCGTGCTGAGAAGATGGGGAGATAGAGGAGGAGACAAAGGGGTGGCTGTTGACAAAGTGGGGTGTGAGAGGAGCCCTCAGCTGTGCAAGAGCCCTTTACGCGGATTCACCAAGCACATCCCGCCGTCCTCTGTGACCGAGCGCAAAATTTCTGACTATGGAATTAATCATGGTAGGAGGAGCCTGGCAGAAAATAAGAGCATATTTAGAGACGGCAGCGCAAGAAAAAGTACAAAGACCTTGAAGACAGAAGTGATGGACTGCTGTATTTTTATGCATTGAGCTCTTATGGGCCAGGCATTGTGGTAGGTGCTGGAGATGCATAAATTAATATGACAAAAAAAAATCAGTCTCTTGGGAAACAAATTCTAACAAATTCTAATCATGGGGGGCTGTAGTGCCAGTTGAGGCAGGTGAGGAAGATGCACTCGCAGGATGCAGGGCACGCAGTGTAGCCTAGGGGTCAGAGGGTTTGCAAAGGACCAGAGGGGTCTTCCTGGAAAGCAGAATCTTGCAAAGTCAGTATTGCTCAGCATGGGCAGCCATGCCACAGTCCCCTAAAACTTTTCACCCCAATGTCATTCTCCACTGTGTTCCCAGCTCTGAGAATGACGCCATCATCCACTCAGATCCCCAAGCTGAGTCAGAAACCTCAGTGTCAACCTGGATGCCTTCACCTGACACATCCAGTCACAGAGGAGAACCCACAGGTGGGGCAGGGCACAGCACAGAGGTGGGGGTGACCATGCTGAGGACGCTGGCTGACCCGAACAGTTGGAAGTGTGGGTAAACACTACTCGAGGGTTTGAGTTTTCTCTTCTGTGTACTTGCTGGTGACCTCCCCTCTTCCATCAGTCTGAACAGAAACAATCTTCAAAACGAGGACTCACATTTACATGCCAGAGATGTTTCATGCTCTAACGTATCCCTCTTAGCAGCCCTAGGAGTGGGAGATAGGTAACAGTGACATGTCCGTGTCACCACTCCCTGTGCTTGGGAGTTAGAGAGGTTACTGGCTGTCAAAGGAAGAAACTGGACCTGAAAGTCAGGTCCATGTGACCCCGTCACATCTTGCAAAATGTCACGTAGTTCTCTGATTGGCACCATTACCTGTGGAGACATCACATCGTCTGCCATTTGTGAAGACTGAAGCTTCGGAAGAGTTGATTTTTGCCGTACAAAAATTCCAGCGCCCTGATGCTGTGCCCTTTTGAAGACGAAGCGTGGCTGGGATTGCAGAGAGGGGAGCAGGAGGTGACGGCTACTTGGAAAGCAGGCAGCTGCTTTCACCCTATGTTTCATGCAAGAATGTAGTGAATTCTATGGTTGAGAATGATGAGAAATGAAAGGATGGCACCACATACAGAACGATAATAAGACCATCCCATGTCAGTGGTCTCGCCACAGTGAATGTGTGTCTCCCATGGTTACCATTCCAGCTGAACTTTGACCCCCTAGCAGCTCCAGCTGAAGGATGCTAAGAAACAGAGATGGGTGTCAGTTTTTGTATTCTTCGCCTGCCTTGTCCTCATCGCTTCCAGTTTTATTCAAACTCACTTTGTAGAATGTTGCTCTTTGCTTATTTGTTTTTATTTTGGGGAGACCCTTGAGTGCTTTGAATTCACGTATTTTGAAAATTGTTTCCAGTCAGGCTGACGGAAGAGGGAGGTGACCACTGTGCACACAGAAGAGAAAGCTCAAACCCCTGGGTAGTGTTTACCCACACGCCTGATCCAGCCTGATCCTCCCCGCTCTCAAACAAGCTCTTAAACGAGCCTGTTCATCTTTCTGGGCCTCAGTTGTCCTGTATGTGGGAGCTTGATAAAACCCCATTCCTAAGTGTTTGTCAGGATTAGCTGAGCTGATGTTAACTGTGGGTACAAATGCACCAGATGAGAAAGGCAGTGCGATTGGACCCTGGCTTCAAACTCTACCCGTCACCAACTTCCTGCAAAATGTGTGCCCAACATCGGCCCTTTCTGGCCCTCAGTATCTGTGTCAGAGCAGACTTGCCATGAATGTTTCATAGAGTAAGTGTGAAAACATGAGAGTCTATATATGAACAGCCCAGCACAAGGCATAGACCTTGTAAGGGTTCAAAAGTGGTAGCTGTTTTTGTAATGAATTCAGGGGCTCTTTGTATGCGGACCAGACCCTCGCAAATGGTGGCCCTCATTATCATTGCTATCAAGGCACAAGCAAAATGAATTATGTTTTAGAAGTATTATTCTATTGGCCAATTAAGCAACATTAAGTTTTCAACTCATAAATCAAAAAGTAGTAGGAGTATCAACTACGGACCTCAACTTTTCTGGCACAATATTTAAGATGATTGAAAGAAAAGACATTGGAGCAACTTAGCATGGATACTTCTTCATCCTGCCAAGTCCGGGGACCAAATTATATCATGAAAATTACAGTTCATAATTGCAAAGTAACTTTAGAGCATAGGAAACTCTCAAATCTGTTTTCTCACTTGATCCTCACAAGCACCCAACAAAGTGGATGATGAGACGTGATCTAATATCACAGAACTAAGACGAGTCACATCCAAGCCCAGAGGACCACGCCAAAGGTCCCCAGAGCTGGACCTTAGCTTCCCGACTGGAAGTCATGTGCAGTCTTCATGAGCACAGCCTACCTCCCAGGCCTGCCAGGCACAAGGAGAGAGAGCAAACCACAGCAAAGGGGCATAGGGGCGCCTGCTTCTGCCAAGGGCTCGCCCTCCCATCAGTGAGGTGTCTGTGAGAGGCTGGAGGGCGACTGCCGCGGATGCTATCAAAGGAGTCAAGCCATCGGCTTCTGAAGGAAGAGGGGTCATTCAACACTCACTCATTCAGGGCACCTTTGCCGAATGTGGTTTATATACCAGATGCTGGGGATACAAACAAGAATAAGACAAAATGATGGCCTCCAAGGACTCCTGGTCCTCTTGGAGGGTAGACAGAGGCATTACTGGACAATTATAATTGTCCCATGTGAAAACTCAGTGGCTCGGGTCTCAAAGGGTATGCCAACAGTCACGAGGATGGCCCGACCCTGTCTGAGTCTGGAGCGATGATTAGGTTTTATCAGACGAACATGGCCCCAAAGGCATTCCAGGAGGAGGGCATCCCATGAGCAAAACCACGGGTATAAGAAACAGCATGGCGCCCGAGGAGAAACACAGCTGACGCACATGGCTGGAAAGCAACATGCACAGCCGAGAGCCGAGCTAGGAGGCTGAGCCCATGGGAAGGAGAAGCCTTAAGTGCTGTTTTCAATTTCAGATTTTTGCTTTGAGTTTCTCTTCAGCGTCTGAGAGCCCTTGCTCTCAAGGAACTCAGAGTCCTCATGGAGAAAGGATGAGGGAAAGAGGAAAGGATCAATTTTTCCTTCTGGTCTACTCCAATAAATCAACTGCCCAGTGCACAAGACAATGTAAACTTACAATAAATGCAGACACGAATTTTATCCTAGCTCTGTCATCACACTCAACCTGCACAACCTCCACAGAGCCCACCCCCTGTGGATTATCAAAAACAGCACCTGTCACGCAGTTATTTCCTCTCCAAAGACAGCTCTGGTTTATTATCTGCACTTGGCTCTTAGGCATGTCTTCTGACATATTTTTCTAATAAATGCAGAAATTATAAGATGTGTTAACTTAGGGCAAGGCAACCCTTCTCCATTTTTAGTCTCTGAGCTTCAGTTTCCTTATTTTACATGATTATTATTAAATGAGGAAAACTGCCCTGATATAATAGACATGTACATGCATACTTATGTAGAGTAGACAATCAGAAGAGTGGCAATTATTATAAAGCTTAAATTCTAAAAAATTGGAAAGAGTTCCATCCTATAAATTTGTGGACTGCACAATGAAAATCTGAGAAAGAAGCGACCCTAATTTCCTTACCATTGTCTTTTTGCGGCAAAACTCAGCTGTACAGTCTACTCTGTCTTCAAAAGAAGGTGTTTTGATTTTACTCTTCATTTAAGTCTTTTGCTTCTCAGAACTGGTGCCCACATTTGTAACTGCCATGTTCATGTCTCACCTCGACATTTGAAAAATATCAGGAAATATCTATTCCCTGTTTCACACATGAAATTGTTTATGGCAACCAGCCCTGCTGTTCCTTGGAACTTGGTTATGATTCACTCTTCTGAAACTTAACCAGAAGCACTGGAGATACAAAAATAAATTGTGGTTCAGGGTCTTCTAAAATCATAGGCTCATGGTGATGCCATTTTTTCTTATAATGACAATGGTCACCAGTCTCTGAGCCCCTTGGTTGGAGGGAGACTTGTACCTTATTCAGCTCTATATTCCCTCTGTCTTGCTTGGGTTTCAACTGTTATGCATAAAATAGTTCTCTCTCACATGAAATACATATTATTCACCAGATACTCAAAGCAATCCATGAGAAAGGTGAAAACCCTGAATATCAAAGAGGTTACACAGTTACCTAAGTGGTAGAGGCTACATGATCATCTAAGCATTAGACCTGGGTGTTACAAGGGAAGCTGAGCCTGGGTGAGTGAGGCTTGGCTCAGCCGGGACAAGTGGGGAGCTCACCTAAGGTTACAGCGGTCGGGAAGAGCTAAAAGTGAAGGCTGCAGCCGCGTCGCAAATGGGATGGAATGGGGAAAATAGAACAAATGTACAAGAGGAGGAAGAGGTGCCATCATTCAGAGTCCATCAGTAAGAGCTGAAGACCTACTATGTGCCAGGCAGTGCTGAGGCACTGGGAATTCAGTGTTCAACGAACAGAGAAGGCCCTGATCTCAAAGAACTCACACCCTCTTTGTTTTCACAGGCCCATGATGAAAGTGTGTGGGCATCATTTCTAAAGATGAAAACAAGACTCCTACTTGTCTAATAAAGATGCACTATTCGTCTTCATCTGGGGGCGCTCCTGGACAAATGCAGACAATGGGCCAGAGTGCCCACATGTTATTTCTTGGGGTTTCTAACTTCTTCGGTGCATTTAATGGACTAAAATAAGTAAAAATAGTACAAAAAAGAACTCATGTCGTTTACCCATTGGGTTGGATTTCTTCCTTTTCCCAAAAACGAGGCCCAAAATATTTAAAGATAAGACAGCTGGTTGAGTGGAAGAAAATAAAATGCTGTGTTTGTAAATGTGATTTCTCATTCATTAAAAATCAAAGTCCCCATGAACATGTAATAGCTGCATAATTTCTCCATGTGGAAGAAACTTGAAGAAAACTCAAAGAGTTTTGATGTTTAACTTTGGATGGGTATCACGCAGCCTGACCATCCACTGTGGCGCTCGCTGTCTGATGTCTGTTGGCCCAGATCTCGCCTGTCCTTTGTGCTTTGCTGGTGTCTGATGATGCCCAGAGTCAGAACTCAAGACTCCTGAGAACAAGAGAGCTGAGAGATGGAATGTCTCATACAGAATCCAATAAATATTGTATGGAGGCATAAGGGAAAGAATGAATTAGCAGGTAAAGGGCCTCAAAAATATCAACAACCAACGGAGATTTTTCTCCAGGAGGAATCTGAAAGAATGAAAAAAAAAATGTTCAGAAAGAACAGGAGCAATAAAAAATATTTTATGTCTAAAAAGAATTACTCAAAATGACATAGATTTATTAGGATCTCTACAACCTCATCTTGCTATAGGTGGTTGGATGGGCAACCGATGCAATAAGGGTAATGCCAGCTATTTGGAGTTCCATAAATAAGCTCTGAATTCCCCAAGGGCAATAAAAGTGAGCCCAAGAGTCATTAAAGTTAGGGGTTAGCTGTTCCCACACTTTCCCACCATCGCTTTCTGGCGAGGACTCTCTCTCTCTAAGAAGGTGGAGGCAGAAAGCCATGCCTTACAAATGGTCTCAGAAACAGGCCACAGCCTGAACAGAGAGAATAGCTCTTACCTTCCAGGTCCCCCTCACTTATTCCCACACACCCTGTTTTAATGGGTCCATGATGGAAGTAACTGGGTATAATTTCTGAAGAAGAAAAGGAAAGTTCTAATTGCTCAGTGCACATGCCTGACAGTGTGTCAGCAGGCTGCATAATAGCCCATGGGAGCTCAAAGCAGTCAGGAGGAGAAGAGTCCGTTCCCAAGAGGCAACCCATCTGAGTAACTTAATTGGTTCCATCACCTCCATTAGTGAGGAACTCTATTTCCCTTCCTTGGAACGGAGAACCATTGGCAGTGTTTGCCATTTTGGACCACAGACCTTTTAAAAAATGACAAAAAGTATAAATCCTTTCATTCCGGCCCTAGGAAAATATACACACATCCCATTGACTGAGGTATAATTAATACACAGAATTGCACGGATTTCATGGTACAATTTGAGGAACTTGAACATATACACACACACCTGAGAAACCACCACCACAAGCAGGTAGATGCATCTCACCTCCCAAAGTCTCCTTGTGTCCCTCTGTTTTTCAGTTTTGTGATCAGAATTTTTAATGTAATTTACTAAGCTTTGCACACCCTGTGAAGTCCACGTATATCCAAAGACTGGTGATCCAAAATCTTCAACGTATGAGATACAATGAGAAAAAGACTTTTTAAAAGGGCTAGAAAATTAGATCTTGAGCAAATCACAAGACCTGTGTGAGTGACAAAATGTGTGGGGAAGTGAGAGATACCTGGGAAACAGTTTGGAATTTGACCCGAAGCTCTGCTGCCTAGTCCAAGCACTGTCTTGAGACACTACAAACCCTGAGACACACTTGGTGAAAAAGAACAGTAATGCCTTTCCCAGCACAAAGCTAACACCTCTAAAGACCCCAGCAGAGGGTTTGTGAGATAGTTGGCTCTCTAACTGTTCAATGGAAATGAAAATGGAACAATTATTTACTGAGCATAGTCTGTTTGCCTACATATATGGCGGTCACAAAAAGAGGCACACGCCAAATGCTTGGCCTATAAAAAAAACTTGAGGAGATCGAATAAAAGCATGACAACGCTTGAAGAGGCTATATGCAGATGTCATTTACAGATGAAAATAATCCTAAAAAATAAAAAAACAAATTGAGTATCAGGCCCCGTGTTCAGCCAACAGGAAGTCCAGGTGACAAAGCGCCTTCCTCAGTGGGGGTTTCAGAAGCCAACCTGGGTGAGAGCCAGCTGTGCAGGCCTCTCTATTCTTCCCACTGCAGCATCTGAGAAAGAAGCCGAGACCTTGACTGGTCTCCATCAGATGAGCAGGAAACAAACTTTCATGGAACACATCTGTGACCTTGGACCAGAGGCGATCCTGCAGGACACTGATGGAAGAGCGAGATGGAGACAAGAGCTGCCATCTGCAGCCCAAGTCCTAACCCTCTCCTCAGAGATCACGATGAAAGGCGAATGAGTGGGACAGACGGAAAAGGACCCAGAGCAGTTCACTGTGGCTCGGACGCTTGCCAGTTCTCTGCTTCGTCGTGAAACATGACTAGTGTTACCTTTTGTAACCTGCCAAGAATGTATCCATCATCATTGGTTAAAGACACAATGGTAGCTCTCTCACCCACTCACAAGATCACAGTGAGGGGTCAGTGAAACGTCCAGAGAGAATGCTTTCCACGGTGACTGGCATGGAACGGGCACTTGAAATGTGTTGGCCCCTCCCTTGCCCAGGCACTCACACCTTTTTCCAGTTCACGGTGTGGTGTAGTCGACACTCTGGACTGGAGCATGTGCTAGCTGCTCTCAGTGTGCTCGGCCCCCAAGAGCCGGAGAAGGAACCATCGTCAACCAAGTGGTTCCCCCATCATACAGGCAACTTCATCCCCATGCAAGTCCCGCCATCTCCAGAAACACTTTGGCAGTCGTGAATCATGGCAGAGCACCGGAGCGGGTTACCTGAGCACAATGGGTCTGCCTGGAGGGTGGATTATTTACGGGGAGGAAGCAGATGCGAAAAGAGAGAGACGGCACTTCTATCTCAAGAACCGGAAGCAGCAAGTCTCATTACCTTCAAGGAATGAATGGGAGTCGACCAGCTCTGAGCTACAAACACGGCCCCTTGTGTAAACGAACATGGCATAGACCGTAATGTCTGCAATTTAAGGAGCACACGTGTTAAATCACAGGGAAGGCCATTGACATTGGTTAATTATACTAGTTTTCATTCTGTACCCATAAGTCTCAGAGTGCTAAATGATATGGTTTTGTCATTTTTCAAAAGCTTTAAAGACTTGGGTCCCCTTAACTCATGTGATACAATGTTGTACACCTCTGATAGCTTTTGTAAAATGGTGTATTTGTTGTTTATACTTTAAAGATCATTTTTATTGAATTCTTTTAACTGTTTGGCCAAACCACGAGAGGGAAAAATTCACGTAGGTACATCACCACCACTAGCGCCTAATTCCTGTACTAATTCCTCAGTGAAAAGAACCCTGTCGCACTGACCTTCGTACATCCAGCAGCATTCAATTAGTATTTCATGAATGACTGAGTGACATCAGTGAGCCACTTCCCATGTGTGAATGTCATTGATCTGTTAGGTGGTGATACTAATGCTTGCCTTACCTCACAGGGTGGTTATAAGGAATAAATAATAATTCATTGGGGGGCGGGGGAGAGAGAAATGGGAGAACAGCCAGAAAGGGAGAGGGAAATTAACAGGTACTGAGCACCTAACCTACAGACGACCCTAATCTTGTCATTGGCACACACTATCTAGTGGAATTGTCACAATAAAATTAAGATGCTAGTTCCTTCTTTGTTCTACTACAAGAAAAGTGGGGCTCAAAGAAGATATACATGTCCAGGAGTCACATATGAGTAATGACCACCACCCAACTTCGAAAGAAGGCACATTGCTGGTTGTTGGAATACGTCAAAAATTAGTTTAATCCATCCTTCCTCCTTCCTTCCTTCCTTCCTTCCTTCCTTCCATCCTTCTCTCCCTCCCTCCCAAGTTTTGATGATTAGTAAGTAGCAGGTCTGAAATTTTTAAGCCAGGCAAATCTGGCCCCATGTCCAGACTCTGCCCAGACGCTGCCCAGGAAGCCTTCCTGATTTCGTTTGAACGCTCTCCTGCCAGGGACTTTGGGAAACTTACGTCCTCTCTTTGCAAGGACGGTTTGTAAGCAGAGCCTGGATCCCGAGGAAAGGCTGCATTGCTGACTGATGGCACGTCTTCCCCCTCACTGTGCTTTGCTCAGCATCACTGATTCCAATCCCACCAGAGGTCTGATGGAAATATCTGCACCGAGATGCCCATCTGCTACAAAAGTCCCCCCCCCGTTGTTTTACAGGTCTAGTAAATAATATATATAGAGCCTCTACTTGTTTATATTTAAATGAGCAGGCAGCATTATGGTGTGGAAAGAAAATGGAGACTATTCTCAAGAGATGTGGACTCTCACCCAGCTCTACCACTAGTCAGCCCTCAGGCATGTCATTTCACGCCACTGGATTTGACCATTAAAAGAGGAGACATCTATCATTAGTTCCTTCACTCAATCAGCCATTCAACAAGTGTCCGCTGGCCCCGACTGTGTGCCAGGCAGTGTTTCTGGAATGGTACTCATTTATGAACCTCATCACTTCAATTCTCTAGAGCAGGGAAAATAGGCATTCAATGGATGTTTGCTGAATAGATGGATAAACTAAAATCAAAATAGTATTCTTAAAAAAGGTAAAGAACTTTATACCAACAAGATATTTTTATGAATTTTAAATTACTTTTTATGACAAAAAGTAACTACGTTGCCAAAAAAAAAATCAAAAATTAAAAATCCACTATCTTATAAGCCCCAATGCTATCCATAGACCAAACCTCCCCATCACCGGACGCCCAGAGACTCTTGCATGTCTCCCAGTGAAACCTCGTGGGTTTAGTGTCAGCCTCCATTGCTAGCTTCTGAGTTCTTTAAGGGCAGAAATCCTGTAACTCATTTATGGTGCACTCCTAACACCCAGGGCGCCACCTGATACATGGTGGAGGCTCAGAAATGTTTGCCAAGTGAAGCCCAACTTTGCCGTTGGTGAAAGGAAGTCCCCGGTGAGCCACCATCGGAGATTCAACCCCTGTTACTAAGGCAGGATGTGTGTGTTTGCAACGATGTGATGCTGGAGTTAACCCAGTTCCATGGCTCCAAGCTCCAGCGTGTGAGCCAGACTCTTCCTAGAGAACAGTGCTCTAGCTGAGTGTCTCCTTATGTCAGCTCCCTGAAACCTGCAGCCTGCTTCTCATGTGCTAGACACGCATCTCCTTTTCTGAGGGACGGGCCCACAAAACAAAATGCACAGACAAGTAACCTTCAGTGTCTCAGCTTTCAAAACCAGTGACTGTACCTTCCCGTGAGGAACGGAGCCACCTTCCAGGCACAGGTGTGTGTTGACGTCCGTTTCCAATACCACTCAGACCCCCTGGAATGTCACTGCTCAGATGCATGTACCCACTCTGGGCACTTTATCCCAAGGGGCACGTGGCCCGTCCTCATTTCACTCATCTTGACTTCAAATTTGTCTAAAATATTCTACAACACGACACTCCGCGGCATGTTCCCAGTCCTTGCTGGAATTATTAATTCATCAATTCATCCCCTTATTATAAAAATAGCTAACATTTATGGGATATTTACCACCTGTCAGGCATCGTGCTAAATGCCTCACATATGGTAAAGTATTTAATCCTCACAAGAGTGCTATTCGTCAGGTATTATTATCTTCAGCCATTTCTTGATTTTTAAATTTCCTTCCTTCATGTTCTTTTTAGTTTGTCCTGTCTTTCTCTCTTATGTCTTTTTCTCTTATTCTTACTATTCTTCCTTCTTTTCTCTCATCCTCCCTGAACACGTGACTCAGTGTTTCAAATGTGTCCATGTAGGTTCATGGCTTGTAACCCAGGTACCACTCTGGGGTGGGGTTTGAAAGTAGACAAGGCTATGTGTACTTGGGATTAGAGGGGTAATGAGAAATCTGTACCATTTATTCAATTTTGCTGTGAATGTAAAACTGCTCTAGAAATAGAAAGTCTATTAAGAAAAGAGACGGGGGTGGGCTGCTGACGTGCTGAAAGGATGCGCGTCTGTCGAAGTCATGTGCAAATAAGCTACAGGCCATAACTTGGATCCAGCCAGTCTGGCTGCCGAGGACATGCCCTCGATCACTCTGCAGGCTGCCATGTCTCCAGCTGACTCTGGTGTGGGCAGGGGTGAACTTGAGGGATCATTAATGAGAGCACCGTGATAACTGCCTCGCTAGAGATAAGTTCAGAGAGTTGGTTTTAGGAAACAGAAGGGGGTGCCCTTTTCAACCTGAGGTGAACGGCAATAGCAGAGGTGAGCAGACAGGGGAAAGCCATCCTTCCTAGGTATGGCCGGGCTAAAGCCACGTGAAGCTGGGGTTTGGTTAGACAAATGGCAAGGGCAAGACTATAATCAGGAGCTCTGCATGATAATTAGAGCCATGATGGAAGTCACCCCTGTATTAGTCTCCTAGGGCTGCTGTGACAAATTAGCACAAACTTTGAGGCTTAAAACAACAGAAATGTATTCTTTCATAGGTCTAGAGACTACGAGTCCAATATCAGTGTTTTAGCAGGTCCTGGCTAGCGGTCCTAGTAGAGAAGGCGTTCATGCTTCTTCCTGGCTTCCGGTGGCTCCAAAAAGACCCTGTTGGTCCTTGGCTTTTAGACACATCACTCTAGTCTGTACCTCCACCTTCAAATGGGCTTCTTCCCTGTGTGTGCATCTGTGTGTTCCTCCTCTTCTTATAAGAGCACGTCATTGGGGCCGGCCGAGTGGCACGTTAGTTAAGAGCTGGCTTGAGATGCCAGAGGGCCCCGGTTCGGATCCCACATATGAGGGCCAGTGACACTGCCCTCTACAGCTAAGATGGTGAATGGCAGCTCGACCTGGAGCTGGGCTGCCGTGACTCACTGGCAATGGTGTAGGCTGCAGCCCCTGCTGCAGTGGGCTGCCATAAGCTACCATGTGTGGCCGGCAGCCAGCGTGAGCAGCCAGCAGCTGCAGTGAGTGGCCATCCAGAAGCCGGCAACTGACCTGCCTCACCCGGGAAGAGCGCAATGATGGTGCCAACTTGGGCCAGTGAAGCAACGTCCTCCACAACTAGACTGAAGAACAAAAGGACAGCAATGTGTCTGTTCCCCTTCCCTCAATTCCCCAATAAAAATCTTAAAAAAAAAAAAAAAGAACATGTAATTGGATTTGGGGTATACTCTAATCCAGTATGACTTTACCTTAACTCATTGTACCTTCAAAGATCCTATTTCCAAATAAGGTCACATACTCAGGTTACGATGGAAGAAAAAAGTTCAAGGACCCTAATCAACCTACTATAGTTCACCAGCCAGTAAGCATCTGCCCAGGTGCACCCAGCCCCAGCTGCTAAACTGATCTGAGCAAATTAAATAACTATTATTATAAGACAACACACTTTGAGGTGGTTTGTTATATAGAATTAGAAAACCATGACACTAAAACACGTTTCCTTACACACCCGGAATAATTCAGAAAACACTTAGGATGTTGGTTATTTATAGAAATTTAAGTAATTTAAGAAATTTAAGTGTATTGATAAGGTTAATAGCAATCTCCAGAATTTTTCTGATTCATTTCATATACAGAACTGGTCTAAAAGCAATATGTATTTGGATGTTAAAACTTCTAAAGGTCTTATTTTTACACAATCAATGAATGCTTTTGTGTTCATTCAATTCAAGAGCACAACTACAGGGTGAAGTTGGGCCATTTAGAGTCCATTATACGTGTGTTGTTGCCACACCTGCTTGCGCAAGGGTAGAAGGTCACATATGAAATATACATATTCAGTATATATAGTGACGGAAAAACAGTGGCTGCATAATATATGTTAGTCACTGACTGTAAGTCCATTATGATTCTGCGCTATCCTGTCTGTCCGCGTTTCCTATCGTCCTAGAATTTTCAATTGATAATTTCTTGTTAGACTTTGAACGAGGCCACATAAATTTGTCTGCCGCCAGTTTTGCTACCTCGGTCTGATTCATTAGTATTAATAGCAGTGACCCCTGGAATGTCCAAGGGCGAACGTTAATGGCAATGGGTTTTAATTATAGAAGCCAAGGTTACAGTTGTTACTTCTACCGGTAATTTCCATTCTTAAGTTCATTAAACTCTTAAAAGCAAGAAGGTCAATAGTGATTTATCCCAGTGACAGCAAACTCGATAGCATCGCTGTACAAACAATCTTTCTGTCTTGACGTATGGTGGGACTAACAGCTAATGAAGCTCACTTCATAAGGCAGTGAGTTACCTGCTCAGGTTCATGTTCCAAAGCCCAGTGTTCTATAAAAAGAGGACATTCCCAAGGCCTTCCCCCTGGGTGAGGAAGGTGGAACATGGGAGCAACACGAGGTTAGAGATCTTGCGGCCTTGACCAGGTCCCGGCACCGTGAGTGCTGCTGGGTTTATGTGCTAAAGGCGCAAATGCGTACAGCCTGGGATCTTGTCAAGGTGCTGCCTCGTGATGGCCAAAAAAATAGAACAAAAAAGTAGGCATTTAGACAACTCATATGAGCAAAGGTGGATGTGGCAGAACAGACACAGCACGTGTTATAGGTACAATCTTAGGGGAGCAGGGATTCTGAGACCAAATATATCCAGATTTTGGCACCGGCCTCACCCACTGATGGTGGGAGAGAGGTGGGTGTCACGAGAAAGCTCCACTTTGGAGCCAGACTTGACTTGTCCCACCTTGTCATGTTGTGTGCTACGGCCTGGAGTGACCATGGGTAAGGGGGCGGGGGCTGGTGGTCTGTGAGAACAGCCTCACTTCAAGCACAGATACCCCCATCCTCCTACATAGCTCAGTAGGCAGAATGTAAGTCATTCATAACTCCCCATCTCACACGTCCAAACCCCTCCATCTGAAACGCCCAGGGAGCAAAACCCATTCATCTGTTGTCTGGCCTGGGAATAAGTCCTTCTACCTGTCCTTCCCCAAGTGTTTTCATCTACAGGGTAGAGGTTTCCTTCCTCCTTTCCTTCCCCCTTTCTCCTTCCCTCTAGTTTCTCCTCCTCTCCGTCCTCCTTCCCTCCTTCGTCATTCTCCCCTCTATATAGAGATAGAGATAGAGATGAGAGATAGAGATGAGAGAGAGAGAGAGAGAGAGAGAGAGAGAGAGAGAGAGAGAG
>NW_017731924.1:125749-157211 GCF_001890085.2 Hipposideros armiger
GAGAGAGAGAGAGAGATTGAGATTCTTTGGTACCTTGCTCTTAGTAGGGGCTCAAAACGTAATTGTAAAAGTGACTTACATTCAGGTCTCTCTAAGACGCACATATTTGTGTTTCTCTGAGAAATTCTCTGCTTCTCATAGAACTCCAATCAGAGTATTCTGAGGGCACTTTAAAAGATTTTGAAAACACCACACAGAATCTAATGGAACACAAATATTATGCCCGTCGCTTACCAACCCGAACCGCAGTCATATGTTCAAGTATTATTTCCTCACCTCATTACCACTTAATTGAATTAAAGCTAAATTTGTATTTATGCTGTGTAATTAGGAATTACAGGTAAGGGACAGGAACATTCTCATTATTGACCATCTGTTTGTGAAGAAGTAGCAGTAGCTAAATTCCCAGGAACGCTTGTGGTGAACGGACGCACACGTAAAATTTTAGTACCGAAGGACAACCCTCATTGTTTGGATGAAGAGATGGGGCTCAGAGATTAGGAAGTCCTACAGCTAATTAGGAAACCTGGGCTAGAACCCAAGTTTATCAGCCACTTCACTTGAAATTTGTTTTCTCCTTTCTAGAACCAGCTTTCCCCAGTGCCCAAGCTGATCTCTGTCCAGTGGGCACGTTCAGTGAATGACTGACAGGTGAGTGAGCAGCCGGCTCCCCAAGAGAGTCAAGCGAGGATCATGGAGAGCAGGCTGACTGCCAAGTCTATCCAGAGAGCAGCGCCACTGCGGCTGAGAACAAACAAAGCTCCTCTTTGATGAACATCAAAAACGTTTTTCTCTCCCTCTCTTATTTTCCTCTCTTGGCATATTTCTAGCACTTTTCATGTCACTGGCATGACATTATCATTGGCATCAATATGCGCTGGTCAACAGGTCACCATATAGGCAATGCTATACTTTACTGATTGGCAAAGCGCAAACCCAAAGGAGTCAAGTGACTTGCCCATGGTAATAAAAGAGCCAGAACCCAACCAAGGGCTACGGTCATCGGGGGCACTCACTTGTCAACAAGAGTAGGTTGTCTAGGCAGTGAGTGATAAAGCCACTGAATGACAGAAAGGTTGATGGTGAGCTGTACTAGCGCAGAGGAGAGCGAATCAAATTTTCATGTGAGAACCCTTCTGTATCTGCATGACACTCACACTCATTTCCTAACTGCTTTGTTTCTAACCCCTGTGGTATGCAGGTTGCTGTGCTGGGTCTGGGAAGGTCCTGGGGTGCGGTGAGCATGGGGTTGTGCCTCAGACTCATGTCCCTGCTCTGCTCTTCACCAGCTTTGTGACCTTGTGTAAAACACTGACCGTGGTCAAGTTTCAGTCTTAACTGGAAAAAAACCCCAGTAGCACGGAACTCTTAGAGTTGCGGAGATGATTATACTATCATACGTGACCTGTGAATTCACTGGTATGACAAATATCCGAATGGACTCTTGGGCAGTCACTGTGCTAGGAAAATGTATACAGCATGGCCACTCTCAACCCCCCCAAAATCACAGGCTATTGTTCTCAAGAAATTTAATGGTGTAGAGGGTTAGGTAACAATGCCCACCCATACAAGAGACTAGCATGACAAGTGCCTTGTATGTGACCCAGACTAAACAGCACGAGGGCACAGAGAGGTTCTTCTTGGTTGGTAAGATTTCAGACGGTTGCGAGAAGCGTGAGGTCTCCAGAAAGACCTTGAAGTATTAGATGTTAATTGGCAGAGCGGAGGGCAGGCACAGCAGGCAACAGGAATAAAGTGAATCAAGGCGTAGGGATGAGCAAAGACAGCTGGCAAGGTACTGACAGATCGGCAAGGCTGATTTCGACAGACTCGGCATCTAAGAAGGTTGACGCTGTGTGGAGAGGAAGGTCAGAGACCAAGCCGAGATGCTGCAAGCTAACTGGAGGGAAAAGCCCTGTCTGCGAGGGTTTCGGGGAGTAAAACAGAGCACCGTTCACGTTCTGCCTTCCCACCTCCAGCCCTTCCTTCCAGCGATGGCAGCTGGCTACAGGTGAATTGTGTGCGGGGCCCTACGTCTCGTTTTTATGATTTATGAGTTCGGGCTTCAGCCGGGGGAGGATAGAGTGTGTGCTGGATGGTGCATACTCAGGGAATTTATGTTGCACAGCTAACCATCATGTCTGTCTATCTCTTCCCCGTAATCTCTGATAATACCCAAATGGGCTTTTTATTTTAAACATCTGGACAGCCTTATGGTGGCTGAGAATTAAGGTGCTGAGTGAAGGAAACAGCACAGTCATAAAGTCTGTCGGATAAACAAAGCTTTCTTTGGAACATTAATTCCTTTGCTGAGAAATCGTCTCTGTTCCTCAAAACACATTTAGTAACTTTACGTCTTCATCTCCAGGTACCACTTTTCTCGTGCAAATACTCTCATGGCATTTAATGGGGCCATTAAGGTAGGAAACTATGAGATATTAGCATAAAAAGCACATTGCCAGAAGAGAGATGCACAGGCCTTCTCCCACACAAGCTCTGTCTCCCCACCTCGGGCGTCTGCTTTGTTTTATAACAGCGGAAATTCCCATTGAGGGTGGTGGTAATTTTAGCTCGATAATAACTCTGTCTACACTGTCATAAATTCGAAAAAGGTGCGTAACTCAGGGGAGGGGAGAGACAAGAATGAAGAATAATCAAGTCGTGTTTAAAATTCACACATAGCCATTCAACAACTAGAGGCTGCGCCTTTTCTCCTTCTTCTCAGAGGTCTCTAGGGCTTCCTACTGCCCTAACGTAGCAGAGAAGTTGCCATGGTACGTAAGGCCTTTGACAACTCGGAGCCTTATCTGCTGGATGCCCTCCCTATCCTGGACTTTCTGGCAAACATCATCTTCACCTCTAAGATTCAGCTCTCATATTTCTACAGCCTGAGCCTGCCCCAACCCCACAGAGCCCAGTTGGAAGCCCCCTTCTCTGAGCTACCATAAAACCACAGACACTAATTCCCTGTTTTTCTCACTGCATTTACAGGCATATGGCCCCTGCAGGGCTGGGAGCAAAAAGTGAGGCTGGGGGTGGTAGGTGGGGATCCTTGAATTCTTCATCACTGGTTCCTGGCCCCTGGTGCAGTCCTAGCACAGAGTTAGACAGGCAACATATACCTGTGTATTTATTTTTTACTGCTGCCTAACAAGTAACCACACATTGTGCAGACGGAAATAACACACATTATCACCCAGGTTTGGTGGGTCCAGGTCCAGGCAGGCCTGGTTGGGTCCTGTGCTTTGGGTCTCCCAAAGTACCATCCAGGGCTGAGTTCTCATCAGAGGCTCAACTGGGGAAGGACCTGCTTCTCAGCTCCGCCGAGTTCCTGGCACGATTCATTTCCTGTAGTATTTATGGCAGCTTTCTTCCTCGACGCTGGCAAGGAGGACAACACTCCAGCCAGAGTCCACTAAGAAGTCAGAATCCTCTACGACACAACATAATCACAAGAGCAGTGTCTCATCACCTCTGCACACTCCTTTGGTTAGAAGCAAGTCACTGAGTCTCACTTCTTGGAAGGGGATTATACAAAGGCATGAAGGCCAGGGAGTGGGGTCCTGGGGGCCCCTCTGCCTTTCCATCATACAATTTAAGAAATCTTTAACCCAAACAAACAGCTTTGTTGTCCCCGGTATCATGAAACCTGAAACCTGGTGCTGCCACATGCCAGTCTAGTAGATATTTTATCAGCACCCTTCGCAGCCCTTCCCCGGCCTCCCCATCTGGCTCTTTTCCATCGATTAACCGAACAGCGGGTTGGAAAGCATCCTTTTCCCAGAGTTAACCTTTTCAGCACTCCATAGGTCCCCACAGGGCAGCGTTCATGGTCGTCCTGTTTAACAGTATACCCACAGGACCTAGCCAGGGCTTAACATATGCTAGGCGCTCAGCATTATGTCTCAAAGAAATGGATTAATTAGCAGAGAGAGAATGTGAGTGTGCTCAGTTCCGGTATGAGCGGTGGACTGTGGGCCTCACCCCGCTTCACGAAATGTTTTCTTCGCACGTTCCGTAAGTGTTGCCTTGGGGACGAAGAAACACCAGCAGTTATACCCCACGCCTATAACGCACCTCTGCGTTTCTCCAGGCCTCTCCCATGAAGCACCTCTGCATAAACAAGTCCCCCAAACAGAGCGTTTTGCCTCAAACCAGAAAGCAGGGAGTTATTCAAACCTTGAAACAGGTGGAAATTAAAGAGAGCTGAAGGAGCACGCAGCCATCCGCAGGTTTTCTTCTGGGTCCTCGGATTTGCGAGCCCTCATGCTTCCAACCCTGTTCCACCCTCCCTGGTCCCATCTGCCAACTGGTGCACAATTCCAGATTTTCCCGGAGCTTTGCTTCACTTCTCCCTCCTGGTTCCCTTAGATCCTGTGTAGCCCTGAAACCCTGTCTCTCTAATCTAAGGCAATTTTACATCATTTTCACTCCCACAAATGCCCACCTGTGAGCCGTTATTGGCCCCAGGTTCAGCTGCCATCTCTACAGCCACTCTTCTAGCAAGGCCTGTTGCAACACACAGGTCCAGTTGCTCCAAATGTGGAGGCTCCTCAAAATGCCACCCCGTTTTCAAAGACTTTATATGTAAAGACGCAGATATGTTCTCAGTAAATAGATAGAAAAGATACCCCATGCACAGAGAAAATATGTCTGAAGTGGCGTATTGATTTCAGATCAATACACTTCAAAATCTTGAGTATTAAGAGATTAAGAAGAAACAGCTCTTTGAGACAGGGAAGGGATGTCATTCTCACCAGACCTTTGTGACAGCTGAGAATACTCAGCCTTATAAAGATGCATTGTAAGAGTGTAAGGCTGGAACAGTCTCCCCACCAAATTACAAGCCTCTGGAGGGTAGAGCTCCCACATTAAAAGTCCTCATACCCTCTGTAGCCAGCAGCTTTCAGCATGGTTAGGATACTCCACCAGTGCTTGCTGAATGAATCATCGACTACCAATTATCAGGGCACGATAACCCACCAACACTCATGCATAATGCATACACAGGCTCCGATATATCACTTCAGTGGACAGCTAATGTTTTATCTTCCCAGCACTTTCCTTTTTCCTGGATTACCCCACACCAGCAGCCATATGGTTCCCACAGAAGCTACTGTCAGTGAAATGTGACCCAACCCTGGCCGTCCTTGATTTACCCGGGGATGTGCACACGATCCAGTGAGTCCTCTAGTCTTCTTTCCTCCATAATTTCGGAACTAAAACTGAGCAGGATCTATCAATGGGGAGCCTTGAAGCTGTAACGCATGGAACTCAGATACTGTTTATGACCATGATTATCCAAAAGGGATTTGTCCCTTGGCGAAAGCAGCTCAGGAGGAGACAACAAAAAATACGCAGAGAGAGAAGAAAAAGGAAGGCTGAGAAAACGTTTGGACATGTTCAAGCCCCCAATACCAGCTGATTCCTGAGAGCCATCTGCGGGTCCTTCTTTGGGTCCGATGCAAACCCTCAACGCTTTTCAGATGATTCTTTTTTTAGTTTAAGTTGATTCATGATGCGTCCTGTGCTAAAAACTGAGAGTGTTAACAAATATACTCGCTTAGCCCTTACAGTTATTTCAAATCAGGACTATCTTACCCCTGTAAATCTATTTAAAAATGCAAAATAGAAATATCACGAGAGCGGTAAGACGGTACCAGGTATATTTTGGGAGAAGGGAAAGCTTCATCAGAGTCCCTACCATCTCAGCACGGTGCCAGCCGCCTGCCCTCCCCGCGTGACAGATGGGTTCAGCTTGGGGCCTGTTGAGCCTGCGGCAAGGGTCCCAGCAGCAAGGACTGTGCACCATCCATCTCCAGACTCTCTGGTTTCGTCGTCCCCCCGCCTCGGCCGCACCTGCACCAGCCCCGCTCTCCTCCTGCTCCTGTTTGCACACTTGCCCTCCCTGAGCCACACCGCAATCCGAGCCTGTTCTGAGTCACCTCAGGACCCCGTCAGTCTCTGTAAACACTGTGCTCCACTACAACTACACATTAGAAACAGTGTTCTCAATTCCAACCGCCCATTTGACTGGGAACCTGGAGTGGAGTGAATGAGGGGAGCCGGAATTTCAGGGCACCAAGGTAACATGGCGTGTGTTCTCTGCTCTTTGAGGCCTACTGCACACACCCCTACACCTACGCCCCACACACACATACACATGCACGTGCACACACGCATACACATGCATACGCACGAGCGCACGCGCGCGCGCGCACACAGCAGGAGAGCCTGGCACGCGGCCAGAGGCGTTGATTAATGTAATACATTTTCTTGAGCTCGTCACTTTTTCTTTTTGTTGAATCAATCAAATACTATTTGAACCCTGCTACGAGACAGAAGAGACAGATAAACTCGATGTCTACCTTCAGGAGAACTGTTATTGTGGCAGGTGAAGAAAAATACACACAGTTCCCAACAAGTAGTGAGAAAGTACAGAAAGGGGGAAGGAAACCAAAAGAAATTACATTAGCCATTTTAATAGAAATAAGTTCATATAAGGAGCATGTTAATTAAGTGTTAACAGAGAGAGAAGCCAAGGGAATGATGAGGTGACACAGTGGCCGTGAGTCTAAAAATCAGCTCCCCTGTCTAGGATTGCGGGGCCACGGAGCTCACGCAGGCGCCTACAGTGAACCTCGCAAATGCCACCTGACGCAGGCCCCCTCTGAGTGTCTGGCTCCTGGGAGGGTATCGTCCTCGGCCTCTGCCCGACAGCCTTCCCTCTAAACAGCCCTCTAGTGACGGCCACTCCGATTGCAAAGAGAGGCACAGAATGAGGACAAAGAAAAGGGTCATGTGGCCCCAAGTGTGAGCAAAACCCACGCAACCTGCACAAAGGGAGTCTTCCCAGGAGGGACGCCCCTTCTACCTGATTGATCTCAGCACACTCGGTCACCCCAAGGGCAAGGGAGTAGCCATTTAGTGACATGAGGGCACGGGAGGGACTGGTGTGGAAGGAAATCTCAGATTAGCTGGACCTGCTAAGTTTGATTTGTACACATCTAAGAAGGCAACAGGCTATGTGAGTCCCGAATTCAGGGCCGAGATCCTTACTGTTATTCTTGAGTCATCAGCCATTAGTTTTGGTATTTCAAGCCATGACCTCGGATGAAATCCCCAATGGAGTGAATGTAGATAAAAAGAAATAAATGGAGATGTGAGCTCTAAGACACAGCAAGGGTTGGTGGCTGAAGGAATAAGGATGACCCAGCAGAAAACACTAAGCTACCGTGGATGCGGGAGAAGGCCTCCGGTGCCTTTCACACCAAGCTGACCACACGCTGAGGCAGATGGACTGATCATCTTGTCCCATGCTTACATTATTCAGGATTCGCTGAGGAGACCGAAAACCCACTAAATGTTTAAACAGAGCAAATTTGATATAAAGGATCATTAACTACACATTTAAGAACTAAAAAGGAAAAAGGGAAAGAACTAAGGTATCATGGAGGTCAAAACTTCACGACGCTGCCTCCCCCCCCCCCCCCGGGGGCTGGGGGATCACAGGAAAGAGGTTGGAATTCATCAATTTAGAGGCTTAGAGGAAGCACGCAGGGAGCTGAAACACAGGTATTCCAGAGGGGGGCGCTGCTGAGCCAACGCTGGCATCGCTAGACTCAGAGAAGGGGCTCCGCGGAGCTGGGTGCCTGACCTCCACAGAGGTGACAGCGGCCAGCTGCTGCTGGTGTCTGAGGAGATGCGATAAAGCTGGCAGCCGGACCTGGACGTGAGCTTTGGAATGACATGCTGTCTGGATGAACAAGCATTGGAAGGTCCTGCTGCGAGGAACGGGGAGCAAAAGCAGGAAGAGAGAGCAAACAGGCAAGAGAGCACCCCCTTTTCCTTCCTGAGCCAGCCTTCCTTCCAGGCGCTGTCGAGCTGGGTGAGGGGAGTGGGGGCTGGGGTAAGGTGGAGGGCCAGGGTGCTGAGTGACCGGGTACCGGAGGGGCCTTCGATGTGGAAACAAAATCCACTAAGAAGTAGGGAGAGTGAGCCAGGCGCTCTTGTGTAAGGAATTCGGTGGAGTCCTGCTGGCGGCTACGAGTAGAGAAGGAGCATCTACACCGCCAACAAAGAAAGACTCAACAAAACTACTGAGCACCAAGCGCCTGTGTGCAGGCAAAATAGTCATCAGGCCAAGGGTTGACTTTTTCCCTGTAACGCCTCAGGTGGTACAACAGATATTTCAGGCACTGGGAGCTGTGTGGTCCCTGCCACAATGACTCAACTCCAGCACGGCAGCCATAGACGATGCATAAATGAAGGTACGCGGTCGCACGCCAGTGAAACTTGATGCGCTGATGCTGAAATGTGAACGCTACATAATCTTTACCTGCCCTAAAACAACACCCTTCTTTTGTTTCATTTTTCAACCACGCCGAAGTGTGGAAACCGTTCTTACCTCATGGGCCTTGCCAAACAAACACGCCGCTGGCAGGATTTGGTCTGCGAGGTACAGCTGGCAGCTCTGGGTTTCAGCTCAGGCTCTGCCTTCACAGAACAGGAAACCTGCACCAAAAAAGACATGGACACAATGATGCCGAGGTAGAGGCGGGAAATATGAATGTGAGTTTGGAGAGAGATGCAAAACAGTTCTATGCAAGTTCGAGAGCCTAGGAAAACTGTGGCAGACACAGCATACAGGAAACCGTGATGACTCGGAAGCGGCTGACCTAGACACGGAGGAAGCCACAGACCCTCACAGCACCCGGCCTGCAGAGCAGGTGTCCTGTCTGCGTAGAGCCGGCAGCGCCCTTGGCAGCCCCTCCCCGGCCTCCCCGTCTAGCTCTTTTCCATCGATTAACCGAACAGCAGGTTGGAAAGCATCCTTTTCCCAGAGTTACCATTTTCAAATCTAATCTCTCTTTACAGATCAAGGTAATAGTGGACATGACAGAAATCTGGGATGACAGAAGGGAAATACCCAAACCCTCATAGACAAAATACTATTTACCAGAGCATAAATGATCAAAAACAAACAAACAAATGAACAAACAATGAAAAACCACCAGGAGGACTTATAGAAATGACAGAGGCAGCAACTGAACTATCTGGAAGAAATGAGCTTTTGGCCAGCTGCCCCCGTCCCGGGTTGCCTGACGGGTGTGTTTTGCAACCTGGGCCAACAAAACCGCTTTCGCCATCACTGCAGTTCACACCAACTTAGGGCCCAATCAACTTTGATAAAAAAAAAAAATCTCAGGGCCTCAGTGGTAGCTGCAATGCCACCCATCATCTTCACCCCCTGCCCACATCCTGTTCCCAAAACCAGGTAAAGCAAGAAAGAAGGATACAAATAAACGAATGAGTGAACGCATAAATCAATAAATAAAGATACAGTCATTAAGGGCATCCTGGCTCTGAAGCCAGACTCTCAGGGTCCACACCCTGTTTCTGCCACCTGATGCTGACACTTTGAATGTGGTGGATTGTTGAATTCTTCTGTACATTAGTTTCTTCAAATGTAAAGGGGTAGCGATAATAACAGCATCTATGCCACAGGGTTGCTGTGAGAGGAGACGGGCTAATTGAGGTAAACTGCCTGAACAGTGCTGCTGCAAAGGGAGCATTTAATAAGGAGGATTGACGTTACAGCACGAGATAAAAGCCGTTGCTAATTTCCTGCAACTCAAGATCAACCCTGGGGTCCTTGGTTCGCGCCCCCGTGTGGTCAGCTGCAGCCACAGTCTATCAACACGCCACACCCGTTCCCGTTTTATGCTTTTGTACTCACTCTTTTTCTACTCAAAAATCTATCCCACCCCTTTCTTAAAATCCTAACTTGTCCTCTGAGGTCCAGCATGAAACTTGCTTGACTTTGAACACTTTCTCTGTCCCCAGAAAACACTGAATTCCTTCTCCCATGAGCTTTTCTCAGCGCGATTTGGCTCAGCGTGCACAGTACCTGAGGGGAGTTAAAACCCGCGAACCCCCGCTTTTGACACTTCTGTTATAAAAGATGTGGAAATCGTTTTATCTTTCTGGCAGAGCACAGGTTTTCTCACACATTGTCCCTAGCATTAGTTAGCCTTTGCTTTGTACCCAAAACAGAGTCATCGGGGTATTTGCTAGAGAATGCCCTTGGTGCTTTGGCAAAAGAAGGGGATGAAGACAAAAAATGGAAGGGAAAGGGAAAGGGAGGGTCAGGACAGGGGGCACGTCAGCCAATCAGGAAGGTTCTCCAGAAACTTAGGTTCAAAACGAGCCCAGAGGCAAAATCAGGTGAAAGAAAGCAGATCAGTGCTCCTGAGGGTCAGCAAGGGATGGGAACGGAGCTCAAATGCTATAAGAACATTGTGGGGCGCTGATGGGAACATTCTAAAATTTGATCGTGGTGGTGGTTGGTTAGCGTGACTGAAACGCATTAAGTGTGAACTTTAAACGAGCAAATTGAAGGCTGCTTTTAAAAAATCCCAGCAGGGCCATTGGGCTTCCAAGAGGCACAGCAGGTGGGTGGGGTGTGTGGAGAAGCCACACAGGCGAGCTGCCTTGGGGTTCTTCCTGGCTGGAGGGTTAGGAGTGGGAAAGCTCTTAGGGGAGCCCACTGAAGCCTCGAAGGGTCTCTCTGGGCAACTCCTTGAGTTTGGAGAAGATGGCAGCACATCTGGTTTGGGGACTCAGCCCCCAGGAAGCCACGTGGGGGGTGGGCAGGACGCTGAGTTCTTGTAGTTCCTCAGGAGGTCAGGACGGCGAACAGCAGAGCAGTCTTCAGTTCCAGCCTCACCTGGGTGGGGACAGGTGACTAAGGAACCTGGGTAAAACGCTAGCATGGACAGAAGAGCCTGGCAGTGATTCCCTAGGAGGGTCCCAGTTTCCCAGCCATGAATGCAGCACGCTGTTGTTAAAATAAAAAACGAAAGGAAACTAGCCTGGAAAATTCCCTGAGCAGTCATACGACGAAACCACGTTAGTCATAAAGCAAAGCTCAATTTAGCTTATTTTGCAGGACTAACTTGACCTGGATCATTTCTTGCTTATGCCTCCGGAAATCATCAGCAAAACTTGAACTATTTCCCAAGGCTGATATGAGGTGACCACTGACCAATTCTCATATTGTAACCAGCCACTGTGAAGAATAAACCATCCTGCCTTCTCACTGCATCAGCTGCTTACTAACAATGCCCCTCACCTCATCCATGTTTTGCTTTGAGTGCTCCCGGCTCGCGAATTTACTCTTTGATGTGTGCACAATAAACTTTTACTAATTACTACCTTGGTGATTCGTTGGTTTGACCTCTGCTATTTCTGACCTTTAGACAGTGCACGAAGGGACTCCTGTTTGAACCTTGGTTCTGATATGGAAGTCCCCGGGGTGCTCCGTTGTCCCATTTTTGCAAAGTGTGTGCCAGGAGCTGCCTCAAAGGAGCCTGTGTGGATGAAAGGAAAAGAACCCAGGTGTAGTGTGACCACCTGTGCCAGGTTGCCCGGGATGGGGGGATGTCACCCAGACAGGTGATAAAACGAGGAAAGTAGGGACAGGTCCAGACGAATTGGTTACACTGTAGTAGAATCCTCTCCCCACCCCTCCCAAGGCTCTGGGGCTCAGGTTTTATCTTCAAAAGGTACCCACGGCTACTGTGTGGAAAAGGGCAGGGTGAGTGGAGGGAAGGTAACGAGAATATTTGGTTTCCGGGAAAAGGGCAATAATCACCTAAACTTGAGTAAAATTTGCACAAACAAACTAAAAAAAAATGTAGCAGAGATGACCCTGGAAAGGTGCGGGTGAGAGACCTAAGTCATTAGCAAACACGTAAATGTCTATCAAGGTTTCAAACACACTCCATGGTGCCCCAGAATCACCTATATTTCTAATCAGAGTTTGAGAATATTTGATCGTTTTCCATTTTGACCAAATTGTTGTCTTAAACCATCCCCTTTTCACCCATTTGCACTCAGGCAATCGGATTCCCTGTAGCTATGATATTTGGTTTGATTTTAAAACTTGGCAATTAGGTTTGAGGGTAAATGTTGCTTTCTGAGAGGTCTGAGTCTTCACGTGTTTTAATTTATTAATTCATTTAATCCTTCGCCCACTCTGGTGAGATAGCTTTCATTATACTCACTTTATAGAGGAGGGAAACTGAAGCACAGGGAGGTTATAGTAATGGGCCAAAGACACAGTAATAAGTAAAAGATCTGAGATTCAAAAACAGGAGCCAAGCCTGGTTCAGTCCTGACCTGTCTTTAAGCGCTTTGAAACACTGAAGTTCTTCCTTGATGGTGCGATCACTACGCTTATGGGGGAGCCAGTAATCAGTGTTGAAAGCGCATTATCACCTGATTAGACATCTTATAAGAGTCTTTACAAACAGTTTTATAAACAGTTGACTGTGGAGGGTTCCCAAGGAAATTGATTAGTTAGGCAGGTTGTGGTGAGTTCTGAGATCTTTCAAAAAATCAAATTGTAAGAGAAATAAGAGCCAGAATTATACAATAAAACAGGTAATAACTCTGCCATAGTGAAGAATTTAGTATGACAAGGTAAATGACAGATAATTCCAAGGAAGGTATTGGAAAAAAATAATAATTAGCTACTTGGAAATATAATTACTCTGGGTCCTCACCTCCCCACACGCATCAAAATAAATCCCTCAACAATCAGAGGTAAAAAGTTAAACAGTACTCAAAGAAAAAGCTAAATAAAATAGAACTGAAAAGTTACCACAGCTCTGGGAAGAGGCTTAGCTTTTGAAATTCTAGAAGACAGGGGGGAAAAAAGTCACAATGGAAAAATGGGCAGAGTTGACTATTTAACAGTTAAAATGTTTTCTACAAAAAAAGTAACTGAAATGAAAGAGGCCAACATGTTTGCTATTTCCCAAGGGTTATGAGCTTTATTATACAAGAAGCTCAAGCATTAATAAACAAAATAATATCACGCCTTCAGTGGAAAAACGGACACGCACATGAATAGTTTACAAAAGTGAAATGATATGTATTTATCAAACATTTTGAAACATCCAACTTTAATAACACACCAATATATCTAATATAACGAGGAATAGTTTGCATGCCTTAAAATTGGAAAACTTGAAACCGTATTTATAGGCATGTCTATTGCATAAATAAAAACATCCACCTATCTGCTCCCCATTTTGTCTACCCACAGAGAAAAGGAGCCTTTCCATCACGCACTGCTATAGCAACACAGGCTGAATTAATTCCTACAGAGACCTTCATTAGATCCAGCTCTTTGCAGTTGAAATGAATACTCATAGTAGCTTTATTTGTAATAGTCAAAACTGAATAAAACCCAAATGTCTATCACCAGCTGAATGGTTAAACAAACCACAGTATATCCATTCAGTAAAATTCCACTCATTAAAAAAAGAAAAAAAGAAAGAAGGAAAGATTGATTGATTATTGGTACATGTTACAATATATACGACTCTCAATATTTTGCTGAGTCCAAGAAGCCAGGCTCTCCCCCTAAAAGAATGCATTCTGGGCTGGCCACATGGTGCGTTGGTTAGGAGTTGGCTTGGGACGCCAGCTCTGAGCAGCAGGGCCCCCGTTCAGATCCCACATGAGGGCCATTGACGCTGTGCCCTCTACAGCTAAGATGGTGAACAACAGCTTGACCTGGAGCTGGGCTGCCGTGAGTCGCTGGCGATGGCATAGGCTACAGTGGGGCTGGCCGGCAGCTGGCCTGCGTGTTCATGAGCTGCTGTGAGCTGCCGTCCAATGGCCAGTGAGCGACTGCCTCACCTGGGAAGAGCGCAATGATAATACCAACATGGGCCAGTGAAGCGACGTCCTCCACAACTAGACTGAAGAACAAAAGGACAGCAACTTGTCTGTTCCCCTTCCCCGATTCCCCAAGAAAATCTTAAAGAAAAAAAAATGCATTCTGTACGATTCCATATATACATACAAACACACACACACACACGAAATTTTTAAAAGAATACAACATTTAGTCACAGAAAGAAGATCAATCATTGTCTTGTTGACAGAAGCCAGGGGTAAGAAGTGGAGATATGAATTAGAAAGAAGCATATGGAAACTTCCAGAAGTGATGGATATGTTCACTTTCCTGATAATGGTATTGGTGTTATAGGTATATACACATAACATGACACAGCTAATTCTACACTTCAACTATATGTGGCTTATTATATGCCGATTATACCACAAAAGATCTACGTAATAAAGAATATTTTGAGAGCACATGTAGGAATAGGGAGCATAGGTTTAGTAATGTATACGAAGCAGATTTCTTTGGTTTTTTGTTTGTTTTTGTTTTGTTTTTCAAAATTGGAGGTAAGATTATTTGCCCAAAGTGTACAGAAAAGTGGTGGAAGTTCTGAAGTTTGAAGTGAGCTAAGAAGGTTTAAAACAGGAGGGTTAATTAACCAAAAAACCATGGAAATGCTTGCTGATGGGAGCGATCCTAATTATTCGACAAAACTGGGTTCTTACTATGATGGAAATACCAAAAATAAATTAATCAATAAAATGCAGTTCTAAATGCTTAGCAACCAGATGACATGCTTAGGTAATGACATGACTCAGGGTGTACAGACCTAGTGCTATCTGTGTTCAGAAGACAGAATGGTTTGGTAGAGGCTTTTAGAAAGCACTGATTACTTTTCAAAGAGATGGACATTGAAGTGCTTTATATTAGCAAAGCCACACGGATGCTCCTTTTTCTGTCACACTGTAGGCGAGCATTTTGTCATATTGGGAAGCAGTCTTGTAATCCAGGCAATTACTTGTGAAGAACTAGCACTCACTGCCCACAGATGAGCTCGCCTGAATAAGAGGCAAGTGTCCCTCTGTGCTTGGTGTCCTTTCAAGATTGAAAGGGATGGTCTCAGGGAGCTGGGAACACCTGGTGCATTTGCAGCTTAACAGGGCACCAGCCCCAGGTGCACAGGGGAGATGCCCCTGCTCTCCACCTGGATGCACCCCACTGGTTCCCCTCAAAATGGTCACATCACATTAACCCTGTCATCCAACACAGGGGTGTCTACTGGACACGCCCATCCTACTGCCAGGGCCACCTGGGATCCTGCTGGGCAGATGGATTTGGAGAGTGACCAGAAGGTAAAATGATTCCAAATCACTAACATACACAGCATCTCAGAAACCAGAAATCACACTCCCCACGTTGGAAGAGCCTGTCACATCCCTACAGTCACCCTTACTCAATTCTAAACAACCCACAAGAGTGCTGACCCAAAGATGACTTAAGTACTCTACTGTCTTTAAGACACCCATGGTAACAGTCCCACTGAGGGAACTCACACTGGGTGACATCTCTCCTTAGGACTTGACTTTCCTGGAAAGAGTAGGGACTTTATCTTCGGTGTTTGTCCCGTCTTCTTCCAATGAGTGTCTGTCTCTGTCTCTCTGTCTCTCTGTCTCTCTGTCTCTCTGTCTCTCTGTCTCTCTCTCTCGCGCGCGCGCGCGCGCGCGCGCGCGCTCTCTGGAGTCCACTCCCCTGGCCCAGGCCTTAGTGCTGAGGTCAGTTCTAGAATCTCATCGTAACACCTAATACTTGATCTCCCTTCTCACCCCATATGCATGTTTTGACATGAAGTCTGATGGAAAAGTCCTGTGGATGTTTCTGTGTCTCCTTTCCTCTAGACAGCACAGCAGGCTCTTCCCTTCGTTCTCCTGTGCCTACCTCATCGCCCCAAACTCCCTGCCCTGGCCCTCAAAGTCTTCCGCTGCCTGACCTCAACCAGCCTCATCAACCTGCTCTCCCGAAGGTCTACCCAGAAACCAACGGACACTAGTCCCTAAAGGCACCTCCAAGTATTTTCTTTTTTTATGAAAGGGATCATGTACCCTGTATGTGAATGGCTCGTAATATCATGCCTAATGTTGTTGCCTATGAGCCAGCCAGCCAATGTTAATTAATTGAGGTTCCCTTTCCAATAGGTCTTGCTCATTATGTACGAAGAACGTTGGGCCTTGGTGCCCTGTATTTCAATACCAGGAGGGGAAAAAAACGAAAAAAAATCGGCCGTTTTGTTTTCAATGAGATTTGTACTTCTTCCTATTTAATTTTAATCACATAACCTATTTTAAGGAGAGCAATAATAACCATCCCTTGGATGTGAGGTATACATTTTGCATATGTCTGTCTTTAAGCTCTTAAAATCTCTGCAGCTCTCACCATTCCCATTTTACAGATTAAAACCAAGTTCCAAACAGACATGATTAATCATGAGCTATATGTCAGGAATATTAGACACAGGGATATAAAGATGAATTGATAAACTTATGTAAATATAGTTATTTAGTAGAAGACTCAAGACTAAACCCTCAATAGCTTGAGTACAATTAAACAAATATGATACCAGCAACACACACATATTTATAAATATATATACCTATTCATGCATTATTAACTATGCATCATGGACCATTGTGCAAGGTTTGATCCATATAATATGCTTAGCGTTTGCTATTCTTATCCTAGACTGGAGTGAAGTTATCTTGAATAAAGCTGTATTTCTGCATTATTGGGTTTATAATGAGGACATTTTAAATAAAAGTTTCAGAAGTTCTGAATTTAATGTTACCTGGAAAGAGTAGGGATAGTCTCCATGAACAGAACATTAATTTTTGGAGAACAAAAGTGAAAAGGGAGTGGCAGAAAAAAGATCAGTGGTGCCATCATCGAAGACCCATACCTGAACTAGTTTGAAAGAGTTAAAGACTTAAGAGCTATTGCAGCAGGAAGCCATTGAACCATGTAGGAAATCGATCCCCCCTTACTCATTCCCATTATGGGCGTGAAAGGGAAACCCTGAGTGTGAGTGGCCCCAGCCCCCATGAGAGAGAAAGTACAGGAAGCCGTGGGGCGGAACAGTGTCTGGACTTGGGACCGGGGACCAGTGGGCAAGTCACTTAACTCCTCTAAACCTCAGTTGCCACACTTGCAAAATGGAGATAATGTTCTGCTACCTCTCAGGCTATGGTAAGAGTCAAATGACACAGCTATTTCATAACTTTGTTGTCAAAGTTAGAGATATTGCACACGTCAATTATAGGTGCTCGGTCACTATTATTCTCTTCTGAAAAATACCTCTGAAGAGCATAGCCACCCTTTTAAAATCACCATTTCTATGCCATATGTATTACGCTTTACACATCACTTTCACATTATGTCAGTCGATTTGATTCTTAAACCAGAATAAAGAAGTGTTGAGGTTCCAAATCAAAATTAAAAAGCCTGAGTACATGTTCTGGAGCTAGAATCTTGTTTAAAAAATTGAGCTTTAGAAACACAGCAGGGGAGCATTGACTCTTTGGAAATGTACATGGAAAATTAGGTTCATTACAATCTGAGATCTTAGCTGTGCCATCCACAGCACACCACCCCAATATTTTGGGCAAGTAACAGGCAACGAAGAGCAGTTACACCAATTTAGGTGGAGAGTAGACTTCACCATGGCTGCCAGGACCTACAACTCAAGTAAGCTTTGAATAAAAATTTTTTCCCCACTTTTTTGAATGGGTAGTTAGTAATTCTTGGCCAGCACAAGCTTAATTAGGAAGGTAAGCAACAATTATCTTTACAATCATGAGTATAATTATTTACTAGAAAGAGAAGGAACAAAAAGGAGCCCAAAGCAAATGGCACTGCCAACTGTTCAAATGGATTGCTTAATTTATTGATTATGATATCCTTCTGAGCTAGGTATTATTTCCATTTTCTAAAGAGGTTCCCACAGGGACCCAATGATTAAGGTTTTTTTACAAGTGTTCATGGCTGGCAGGAGGGAAAGGATTTGGAGATTGGTACTCCTGATTCTCGGGAGGACCTGGAGCGTATTTGTAGTATCCAGCATTTTGTCTTCACTATTGTCCCTCTGGGTCCGCTGTCAGAGAAAATGGAAGTCTAGGTAACCCAAGGTAATTTGGGCTATAATTAACTTGCTTATGGAAACTTCTAAGACACCGGTGGTTCCCATACATTTTGCAGGGAATGGGCCAGGCCACAGCATGTATTTGTCAAATGTTTTACCTTCCTCTCCCCTCAGCAAATCTACCACTGCTTAGACATCCATGGTGTCACCTCTGAACCAAACTCAGACATAGCCTTCTTGCTGCCCAGGAAGAATGAAGGATGCCTAAGACCGAGGCCAGGGGAAGGGGGTCACCGGTGACGGCCAGGGGACAGGGACCCTCTTCCCCTCTTTTCACCCCTTCTCACTCTGCATGAAGACTGATGCTACTAAGGATACGTTTTGCGATTCTTTCTGTTGGATCACCTTGCTGATGAGAAATACTGATGCAGAAATGCAGGTGAAATCCTGGAGTAGCTGAGATGCAGGGGCCAGTGGACAGGCACCGATAAGCACTAGAGTCACCTGCCCTGTGTGATGTCACACGGATAAACTCCTGAGGCTCTCGGAGGATCCACGGTCACCCAATAGTGTTCCTGATGACGTCACAACCTGTGCCGGGCACAGTGCAGGTCAGTGCAGAGACTGACCTTTCGTGCATTTCTGGTGAATCAGTGGATTCACAGAAAGAACAAAATCACTGTTCGCAGGCTGCCTGCACTTTCCCTCCCGTCTCGCGTCTTCTGTCATGAAGCCCTTTGCTTTATTCCATGAGGACAGTTGGACTTTCTCTCTTGTATGAAACAGTGACCTTGCATGGTGAACTGTCTCTGAGCTCTTCGGGACCCTACTCTCTCTCGTACCCAAACGCACCAGCCCCTCACCAGGTGGCTCCTCTGCATCTCTCAGTGCTGACCTGCAGTTTCTCTGAAGAGTCCAGAGTCCACCATGGCATCGAAAGCCGGAATCGAAGAGGTCTGTTCATGTCTTATAACCCATTCCCATGAGTTACAGAACACCCAGTCACCCAGCTCAACAGCTCGAGGGTCAGGAACCTCACTGAGGCTCTTGGGTCAAGGTCAAGAGCTGTCCCCTTTCACCATGCAGGTCAGCCCCTGAGACAGATGTCTCCTTCCTTGTCAGAATCTTCTTCTGCGCTCACTGCAGACGTGGTGAATGGCATCCACCTCAACATGCTCCCTGCTCTGGGAGATTTGCACAGAAGAGGGTTCCTGAAGACCTGAGAACCTGCTCCAGGGGACTTACAATCAGATGTGTAGGAAGCTGGTGGAAATAGCTGGGTATAGAGGGATCGGGGCTCTCAGGTACGTGTAACAATTTGTGTCTTGTTAATAACACCCCTCTCTATGGACACATGTAGTTAGGTCATGCATGAATATGAAGACTCGAGAAACCAAATGCTCATAATGCTGCTTAACCCATTACCTGTACCCATAAGAATCTTGCAGAAAGCAACTAACACCGATCTAGCACTTTCTATCGATCCCCAAGTTACTTGGTCTCCCCACTTGGACTCATTTAATTGTCACAATAGCTGAAATACATATTATCCCCCACTTTACAGATGAGGAGATGCGCAGAGACGTTATAAGAACTCCCTGAAAATCTCAGTTATTAATGGTGGTGATGAAATGTGAACCCAGATGTTGGAACCCAGGTTCTAACACAGATGTTCTTTGTGCTATAGCCGTGTCTCCAGAGGAGGGACTTTCACACCAATAGGGGCCGAGAAGCAATGAGGCTGAGTTTAAAGTTGTGAAATGATATCCTGTCACCCCAAGGTCTCACAGACAAAACATGGCAAGGCCAGGATGACCCCCGTGTCCGCTGCGGCTTCCTCCAGGGCTCCCTCCCTGGAGGACCTGGCCCTCGTCTAAGCCACTTGCACTCTCCCGCAAGCTTGTTCCAACGTCAGGCTGCAGACTTCTGTTTGATCTCCGGAGCCCAAAGGCCACCAAAGCAACTGCTCTGGGATCCTGTCCCTGCCTCCTTCTGAAAGGCTCGACCTAAGTGCAGCAGCTTGAAGCAAGGAGGTCAGGAGACACACTGTGAGGACATGCTTTAGTGACACTTCAAACAGGAGGGACGGCCAGGCGGCCACAGCAGCAGCAGCTGAGAGCGCCTCTGCTCAGGACGCAGGCGCGATGGGGCCAGCCTACGGACCGGGCGCCCACCAGAGAACACGGCTGCATGGAAGACGGTGTGCTGTGCCCTGTGGAGGAGACACATCCGCCCTCCCGTCCACGGGAGATGTGGTACCCGGGTCAGTCTCTAACCCTGACCCTGCCATCATCTCAGGCAGTCTCGGGGTCCAGGTGGAGCCCTGCCTTCTCAGGTCTTCCTCTCCACCGCCCCCTCCCCGCTCCTTCAACTCTGATCGCACCCTGACCTTGACTCCAAAATCATTCATGAGGACAAATACATTCTAGTCTCAAACTTTTCATCATTTTCTTCACCGCAGGCCCCACCAATAGACACACTCTTGACTATAATTTTACCTTTATCTTCACAAGATTAATATAAGGCCTCATATGGATACTACAGTACATTCCTGCCATGAATCCCACAAACTGACTGGAATCTGACCTGTTTCCTCCTTCGATCTTTATGAGGTAGAAAAGTTTGCCCCGGCCATTCATGGGGGGTGTGGGGGCCAGGTCCCAGTGCTACCCCTTGAATCTGCTCCGCATGCAAGGTGGTCCTCGGCCAGTCCCCTCAGCCAAGGGCAGCCAAGCTCAGAGCACAGCCAGCCAACCTTGAGCATGTAAGCAAGCCCCGCCAACATCCACAGAGCCTCCCAAGCAAACCCAGCCGACCCCAGACACGTGAGCAAAACACGTCTATTGTTGTACACCCTGGGGCCTGAAGTTGTGTGTTATACAGCATCATTATGGCAACAGGTGACAGGGCAAAGGGTAGAGAGCCAGCCACCCAGAGCCTAGGGGGAACCAAAGGTTCGCATCAACGTGACCTCAGTTTCTCTAAAATGCCACGTTAACAAAACCCAGCAGTGGGGCTCCTCGATTAAGTCTAGAGCTCTAGTGCATAGGCAGGCCGTGTATGTGGGGGTTCCAGGGACCCCCTGGGAGAAAGGCTACTCACGTATTTCAAGCACTTACCACGTGCCAAGCACTTCAGTGGCCCTTTTCTGCACATATGCCAATTTTTCTCAAAGCAACTATATGAATTTAATATTTATATAAACGCACATTATTCCTTTATAATAGATATTGATGCATATGGAAGGAAACTAAACTCAATAGTGAAAAAAAGATACAATGAAGAAAATCGTTCTCGCCTGGTCTATAAGGTTTTTCTTTTTTTCCTTTTGAGGCAATTACGGGGCTAATTCCTTATGGACCGCTCCCGAGAGCGGCTAACAAAGCAATTAGTTTCTACTCTCAACACTCTTGGGCAGACACGCCCGTGAGTTCATGAAATGACAGGTGCCAGCCCGCAATGGTAGTCCCCATTTGAAGTCTGTCCGTCTTTACAGATCCAAACCCTGGGCAAGGGTGGTTAAGTGGCTTTTACAAGCATCATCCAACATCCTGGCCTCTAAGCCCCACAGCTAAAACACAGCCCCAGGGGAAACACAGTCATTTGTCCACCACGTTCCTTCTTTCCCTTTTATCACAGGCATAATATCATCTCCCATTAAAAAAAAAGAAAAAAGCCACACTCCTACTAGTTCAAAGGGTAGCCTGTAGTGCCTCGGAGGAGAAAGTGTGCCACTCACATACGTCGCAAAGAATCTGTCACTGTTGGGGCAAGTGCATCGTTGCATGTGGCTGGGTGATAACTAGATGTCCCCTCACTGAGAGCCTCGCTTCTGTCACATGTATGCATACGTGTGCACAGTCATGTATTCACTACCCCTCCTCACACACATGCTTCTTGTCAAACTGGTTTTTTTTTTAAAGATTATATTGGGGAACTGGGGGAGAGGAACAGCGTTGGGGAATCGGGGAAGGGAAACAGACAAGTTGCTGTCCTTTTGTTCTTCAATCTAGTTGTGGAGGACGTCGCTTCACTGGCCCATGTGGGTATTATCATTGCACTCTTCCCTGGTGAGGCAGTTGCTCACCGGCCATTGGATGGCCACTCACGGCGGCTCACAGCAGCTCACTCCAGCTGCCAGCCACTCATGGTAGCCCATGGCAGCCCACTGCAGCAGGGGCTGCAGCCTATGCCATTGCGAGTGACTCATGGCAGCCCAGCTCCAGGTCGAGCTGTTGTTCACCATCTTAGCTGTAGAGGGCACAGCATCACTGGACCTCATGTGGGATCTGAACCGGGGCCCTGCTGCTCAGAGCTGGCATCCCAAGCCAACTCCTAACCAACGTGCCACTCGGCTGGCCAATCAAGCTGTTTTATCCACGTTTTTCAAAAAAGAATAAATGTTGCAGGACCAGAATGGTGGGACGTGATCTAGGGAGCACCGGCTTTGCACTCGGGTATCTAACGGCCTCTCTCCTGGCTGCCCGTTACCGGCGGCATGACTGAGGTCAGCACGCTCAAGTTCTGCAGCCCTGGTGTCTTCATCGACCAAACAGAGCATGATATCCGCTTAGCAACTATGTGTGGAGCAGTTAAAGAGTCCAGGACACCTTCCTGGGGAAAAGGAGTGAGGGCTGCTCATCCATTCAACCACTGCTGAGTGACTCAACAGCAGTGGGAAGTGCAAAATTACTAGATGGCCCCTGGACACGGTGAGTTTGCTACAGAGTTAGGTACAACTCCTTCTGTGGCCCCACCTTTACCATCCTGGATGTAGATTTCAAGGCAAGAAGCCAATCTCTGCAATTGAGAAAACTGAGTAAATCCTTCAAGAAACCAATACTACTCTACTGCGTGTCTGGTCTACCCGGGCCAGAGACTGTCTCTGGAGTCAGGGGGCCTGGCACGCACCTGGCTCTTCTCATTCCAGCTCCCCTCAAGAGCCCACCAACGCACAGAGCTTCCAGTTCTGCGCAGGAAAAATGAGAATCAAGACCAAATGCTCAAAATGACAACCAGCTGCATTTGACAGACTATTTCCTATCCCCCAATGACACACTGGCTCCCTTCCTAATCCCCACCACCACCACTCCACGAATTTATTTTCTGACCTGCCCACCTCCTGGCTGTCCAAATCAATCCCAATTTGGGGGCTTAAAATGGGATCGAGAACGGAGGACTTTTTAAAAATGGGTTTTTAATATATAGGTGTCCTCAGAGGTTCCCAAGCATATATTTCAAGATAGAAACTGATAAATGGTGATAAGAAATGGCAGAGACTTTGCATTCAGGGGTGGAATTGAATTTCCCTTGGTCCTGGCGCTGGTCCCCAGCCAAGTGTGGAACAAATGAGGACAATCGCTGTCTTCGAAATGAGTCTATTGAAATGTGTAGATAATTTGTCAGTTTCTCAGAAGAGAGGTAAACAATTTAAGTCATTACATGGCCATCTTCATTTTAAAGCAATTCCCCTATTATTATGAGCACCCTTGGAAAATTCCCCAGATGTGAACTGATACAGCCAAATCATGACATTTTCCATTTTTCATAGACATAGATTGGACTTAACGGCTGGACCCACTGTGCCTCAGTTCAGTGGGCACAGCCCCTCTGTCTCTTGTATAAAGTGCACATCATCTCTGAATATCCTGCTAAAGCTATCAATTCCCTTCTCCCAACGATCATGCACTATTTTTATTTTTAATGAAATTCTATCCATTTGCATGTTGGGATATGTGTGTCCCATGGATACATGAGAGACAGATTACTAATATGACACAGGAGAGCTCAAGGTGGAATTCAGCACAGGTCACCACTTCTATCCCATGAAAGGAACTGAAGGAGTCGAAATCACCCCCTGCCTGAGAAACGTGCAGCTGCTGGAGCTGGTGGATGCTTGGCATTACACTTGGGGTGCAAGTCTCTCTCATCCACCCAGCAGTTTCTGAAGAAGCTACTGTCTGCAGCTCACGTGTGCATGACGGGTTTTGAGTGCTTTCAAAATGTAGCCGCCATTTGTCAAGGGAGAAAAATGGCAAAAGTCGAGAGGGCGTGGACATCCCAAATCTCCACTGTTGTTGTCTAAGAGCTAAAATTAAGGCTCAATAGTATGTACTTCTGGCACCTAGTGAAACTAAGAGAGCTTCAAATTCCAAGTTCTGCTCCCCACTCTTCTCCAGAGGATGGGGTCTCCAAGCCCAATAACCCCAAAATCTAAGGGACCAGGCACAACGCCTGCTGGCACCTGAGGTGAGCAGGTTTCAGCCTCCCGCCAGCCCATGGAATTATTCAAACAAGCCAAGCACATCCTTCCGGAGAAAGATGGGGACACCTCATCTCTTCCTACTCCAAAGCTGCCTCCACAGCCCCTGTCATTTCCTTTGCTCTCTAATGTCACCGTCATGGCATGTGGCGCACCCCGCATGGTACGCGATGCTCTCTTGGGGGCTGAGTATGTGTGCTGAGTAAACTGCTGCTGATCTCATCTGTCCAGTGTCGGGTGTCACATGTTCAGCCACCCCCAAAACCCTGGGGTGCAAACCCTCCCTCACCAGTGGAACACACAGGAGGCACCTCCAACAATTGTCCTGGTTTTATTTGCCTGCATTTCATATCATTCCCGGGCTCCAAAAATAAACCGGAATACATGCTCTGTCAAACACACAGACACAGAAATTTGGAGCCAGCCGGACAAATTGGGGAATAGAAGGTGACTGCAAAAATGGATGTCTGGTGACCCCTCACCACAATGGAAGCTGTTTGCCCAAGTGCATCCAAACAAATGTGTTTGCAAGTATTATAGTACATTGTCAACAGAAACTTTTTCTTATTTAAACATCCTTAAAAGATTCTCAAATGCTTGGGATTTCATAGAATTTTTAAAAGAACATATTTTATCCATTATTTCACATAGCATCATGCTGAATTCTGGCTCTGCTCCTACCCCCGCTTACTCTCTCAGAAGAAAAACAGTCTCTCTCGAGACCTGAAGGTTTTCTTCCCCAAACAGAAGGTGCTGGTTGGCGTATTCTTTTCAGTTTAACATAATCGACACCAACATCTGGTCTCACTGAAGAGTTCATCTGAGTTTTCCAAGCACAATGTGATTCTGATTCTTCTAAGACACAGTTAGGAAGATGCAACAGGAGCAAGTGTGCTGTTCCCAAAACTCACCATTCCTGTAAGAATCCTCCATCAGGTAGAGTCCAGGATTTGTTAAACCATCAACAAGAACAAGAGCTAAGAATAAAATCAGGATCTGAAAGTCGGGGAAATGCAGCTCTGACCCCATCACGGTCGGTTGTCCTTCTTCCTGGCGGGGTCCCCTACGGTTACCTGCAGCCACCACATTATGCCGACCCTTGGGAAGTACACCTTCACTCTATTCTCAGAATCAATGGATGTGGCACCATTAATATGGTTCGAGATGAGCAGAGCCATAAATGTAACCAGTTTGGTTATCTTCGCTTGCTCCTAGTGCAGTTACAACCAAGTTATAATTACTTCCATTTTTACTTTTTTTTTTAAAAGATCCATGTCTCAATCCTGCACACAGCAAGCAGGCACGTTTACGCTCTGGGTCTCCTCCTCCAGCCCAAAGACTCAACGGGTGCTTTGTCAACTGAAAGAAGTCATCTCTATCTACAACTGGCTCCCGAAACAAAGCAGAAAGCAGGCCCCATGGTCAATCACAGAGCTACCCATGTGTGGTCTCTGGGCCATCACAGGCCATCATCAGAAACAGGCAGTGCTGACATGCCGTGGGGAGCACTCTACCTTCTGCTAGGAAGCTGTCCTCCCCTGAGAGTCCACCATCTTTATCTGGATGTGGGAGCAGGGCCTCCCCCGCCATCTCTGCCCCAATGGGGAATAGCTCATCACAGTAATACGCAGAATCGCCCCATGCTCTGCTTGCTGAGGAAGGTACCCCTCAGCAGCAGCAGCAGGAGAAACCCTGACCTTGTGGGACATGGGCCTTCCTCGCCGATGTCCCTGAAATCTCGGCTTTGCCCACCCCTCGCCCACGCGGTGCAGCAGGAACACCTTGGCTTTCTGTTCCAGATGAGAACACACATTCCTAAGACCACTTGTCAGAGCTCCTCCCCTCCATTTGGAAAACACACACCAACAAATCATCCTAGGAGCTTGGACATGGACATTGGTTGGCCTTGACCCAAGGGCCCTGCTGTGCAAAACCAGGGACACTTAGTTTGGCTCCATGGCCATGAAAAAACATGCATTCTTGAGATCTCCTTTCAAGCCTGTCTCTCAGGGGTTGCGTCTGAAATGTCTGCAGCCCACAGAGGAGCACACATGTGGTCCACAATGTCCCCTGGGCTCCTAGAGAGGACGGCCACCTCCCCAAGAACGAAGCACACAACCCCTCAATGTTCATCTTTCTGGAAGTTTTGACTTGGTCCAATAAGACCGCCTCCCCTAATAGCATCTGTCTGTCATTTCATAATGGAAACTTATAGTAAAATCCAATCGACTTTATAGAAATTTGCAAGGACCTCTTAAATCCATAAAATAAAACACAGTGTTCTTTTAAATGTTTCTAGACAGTCAAAGTGTACCACTAAGAGATATAGTCTCTGCGCTGTCTCTCTGTTTTGGCTCCATGTAGATTATAAACTACTGAAAGCCAGAAAGCTCACCCCTTCATTTTCAGCGCTCTCCGTGGAACCTACTATATTAACTGCATTAACCTGGCTGACCTTTGGTAAATATTGATTGGATCAAATTAAATTGAAAGACTGCCTCTTTCTGAGTGTGACTTCAGAATGAAAAACACTGTCTAATGGGGCACTTGAGGGCATATAGCCAGCAATATGGGTTGAGAATGGTGAATTTTCTCCCTTATGAGTTCAGCCATTGACTATCTTTACTCATTCAGTGCAAATAAGGGCATGTGACACACAAGAGAGCTGCCATCCAAACACTGGGCTCTGGAGCAGTGTAAACTGGGGTTCTGAGCTGACGTCATCATTACCTTCAGTAAACTGTGAGCTTTCTGAGGCCTCCTTACCTTTTATCTAAACTCGTCACCAGTTACTTTCTATCTCATCACCCTTGTTTTAATTTTCTTACCAATGTTCATTATTCTGCATCTGTTTTTTTTTTAATTTATTTTAGCTTATTCAATACATGTATTTCTCCAGGGACCCTCACTCCCATTCACTCCTGGATTCCTTGGAACCGGCACCACACAAATAGCTTTGGGATGAAGGGATGAGAAGGAGCTTTGATTCCCTCAGCCTCTCTCTGCCTCTCCTTAGCAGCAGTTCCAGGGGTGGGTCTCTGGAGTTCCACCTCTACAGCTGGCCTCCAAGCTTCTTTAGGATGGTGATAATGCTGTGTGCTTCCTTGTGCCCTGAGGGCATCACAGTCCCCAAACCCCACCCAGTCCTACAGTCTAGCCAGGCGCAGCCCACCATCGGCCAAACCCAGAGACATCTGGCTTTGGAATCCTTCCCTGGTCTTCGCTCCCCGTCTCCTTCCCCACATGACGTCCTACTCCTTGACTTTCAAAACTCATTTCAAACATTAGCAAAACCTCCCCTCATGCCTGCAGCAAAACAGTCCCTGCCGTCTTTGCTTCCAGTGGCACTTGTCAGATCCCCTTATCACTGCGCATCACAGCAGTGATGCTCAAAAGCCTGACTACCTCTCTGGCCAGGCTGTGAGCTCCGTGGGGGCAGAGACCATGCCTCACGCATTTCTATGAGCCTACCCTCTGGAACTATTTGTCCCACGGTCTCAGTTCCGTCTTGTGGAATGTTGTCATGTGCTCATGTTCGGGTTTACGGTCTTTTTACAGGTTTCCATGGAAAGAACGATGTTTTTCTCCCAGAAAAATATATTGTTAGTGTTTCTCTTACGAGTACCTCATTTTTCCAAGTCTATTTTTCAGCAGTATTCACTTCCTAGATAACTTGATTTTGGATCACTGCTGAGAGGCTCTATTTTCAGGTTAAGGTGAGTGAGTGAGGAAGACAGAACACAAGTACTCTCTTTCCTTTTTCCCTTCCCTCCTTCCTTCTTCCTTCCTTTCTCTTGTTCTTCCTCCCTTCCTTTTTCCTTCAGCCATAAAACTCAGAATGAGCATTGGTATAGTTTCATAAGGTACAGAAGAGAAAATGAATCACTTGTTTTTCACAGGAACTGACTTCATCATTTCCGACAGGTAGATGCGGAGGCGGCCATCTCTGGCTGAAAAGAGAACTGTCCCAAAGAGAGAGCTGCCCTCGCTGGGGTCACTCAGCCTCATCAAGAGCCCTGTTTCCTCCGATCACGAGCGTAGCACCACTTTCAGGGCTAGGAGGAGACTTCAAAGTCACATTGTCTAACCCCCTCACGAACAGAGGAGGAGCCCCGGAGCGGGGAGAGGACCATACCACAGTTGCTTAGGCGTTTGGTCAGCTCGGCAGATTCATGGTGGATTCCGAACCAGGTCTCGGCCCACTGAGCCCTCCACGCCCTTCCTACCACGCCGCGCTACCGACCCTGCCCCTGCCCCTGCCCGCCGCGTCTCTCCATGGCTTCCTGCACATCCCCCGTCAGCAGCCTAACCGGGCGAGAGCATCATCGCGCCTTCAGCTCCCCTGCTCCCACGCTGGACTGTAAGATCTTCAAGAAAAGAAAGTTGGCGTCTTCTCCTCTATGTCCTTCACTCCAGCCCACGGTCTTACGAAGACGCTCAATCAGGATTTCTTGCATAAATGCAGGAATAATACACAAGGCTTTGTTCTTGCTCTCTCTTTTGTTTAAATAGAGGACTCAAATTTCCTACCTGAATCCCCACATGGAGGAATGTGCGCAAGCCCGTGCTGCCCAGGGACCGTCCAAATCTCTCCAGTGACAATCTCTCTGGATGAGGTCCTGTGACTGGGACCTTCATTTGCACTCCTATCTACAGTTTGCCTGAGGACCTAGAAGCAGAGACACACTAATGGGGAACCAGAAGCCCCCCGAGAAAACATCTAACCGTTTGATAATTTCTCTCCAAATGTGCCCAGAGGCCTTGGTTCCTGTCATGTGCTGCTTTTTTCTTATGAGAAGAGAGGATGTTAATAGATGAAGGTCACAATTCTTCAGCAAAGCAGACTAAATTCACAGTGACATTTCTCAGAAAATACCTGCACATCTGAACTGAGGAAAAATGAGCATCGCTCTAATTCTTTAGTTATTTCATTTGTTTGAAGGACATATTTTTATATAGTTTAGGGAGAAATTTGTCCCTCTGATTCCAAATAAGGCAAAAGGATATAGAACTGACTTCTCCATGAACCCACAATTCCCACCGTGGTGAGGACGGGGTGGCGTGGGCGCCTCAGAGATGTCCTTGGCCTCATCCCCGGAACCTATGAACATGGTACCTTACACGCCAGATGGGACTTTGTGTGGATGTGATCCAAGTTAAGGACCTTGAGATGGAGAGATTACCCAAAATTCCCCAGATGGGCGCCATGTGGTCATAACACCCCTTAAAAGTGAGAACCTTTCTTCGATGTGGTCAGAGGGAGATGTAACCATAAAATAATGGTCAGAGAGATGTAGCGTTGCTCACTTTGAAGATGGAGAAAAGGGACATGAACAAAGGAACGCAGGTGGCCTCCAGAGCCCCCAAAAGGCAAAGGAATGTGTCTTGTCTGCAGCCTCTAGCAAGGAACACAGTCCTGCTGACAGCATGTCACAGCGAGACCCATGTCTGTCTCCTAAATAGCTGTGGGATAATCTCTCTGTGCCATTTAAAAATACTAAGTTTACAGCGATGTGTTATAGCAGGATCTAGGAAAAGAATACAGGAGCGTTAAGAAGCGTCAAGGAAGCCCTTCCAAGTGCTGGAGGAACAGGGAAGCCTGAGGGAGGCTGCGGGTTCCGGGCCACCAGGCTGAGGACCAGCCCTGGGCACCAACTTGGGCTAAGAGCCATTTCAGTGCGTCCAGATGCTCATCTTCAGGCAGGGGGCTGGCTGCAGGGGGCTACCTGATTACACCGACGGAGCAGGACCCACCCACCTCTCCATTTCTACTGCCTGGCTAACTGCCAATAGAAAACACACAGAGAAATGCGTTTCAGTGAATGAACGCTGTCTGGACACCACAGATGACCTGTAATGAGAGGAGCATAAAACTCTTAGACTAATCTTTGTCACCTGACGCTCTAAAATGTTGGTCCCCTTCGACGGAGGGGACAGCTACCCTGACATCTAGATGAGTGATGCAGAGAAGGTCATGCCGTCATTCTCTGAGGAGGTGGGACACTGGGATGAAAAAGAACACAGGCTTGAAATGTGGAAGGAGCAACATTTGCGTCTTGATTTGGCAGCTTACAGGAGTGTTGCAGGCCAGCCTGGGCGAGGGACTCAACCTCTGGAATCCTCGGGTGGCTCGTTATAAAGCAGGGATCAGAGTGCACGCTTTGCAAAGTGATTGTAGGGATTTGTTCATTCAGTAAACCATGAAATAAAATTACAGAAATGCACGGAATGTCACAGAGCCGGTGTTCCATTACAAGTTTCTCACCCGGCCCTGTGTAAATTTTCCACTAACGTCTGAAAAGAAAGCTTGATAAGACACGTGTTGTGCGAGCCGTGGCTGGTCTGTGTGCCGTGAATTCCGCCAGCCCGTCCGTTGCCCGGGCCCCTGAAGGGATGGGCTCGGTGCCTGGTCGCATGGAATCTGGGTCTGGCTCAACGTCCTTTCCTGGGAATCCCTGCTTTTCGGGATTGTGGGCCCACAGCGCCATCTCGTGGGCATCTGTGGCCTTTCATTTTCTTCTTCCAGACTAAACCCAACAAACTAAGTCAACACCTGATCTCCACTAGACTCAGAGGACACAAAGGCCAAAATCACCCTCCCTGACTTTACGACGTAAATTGCTTATTTGGAGAGTGTCATGTCCACACTGAGAGAAATAGAGAAGCCCACTTAGCCTGAGCAGTTACCCCACTTACCCTCACACCAACCCCAGCGCTAGCCAACTATAGTTTTGCCAAATCTCTATAGTTCTGCCAATCCTGAACATTTCACATAAACGGACTAAAACAACACGAAAGCTTCTGTTCCTGGATTCTTTCACTTAAAATAAAGTTTCCAAGCTCATCCATGTTGGAGCATGTATTTGAACTTTATTCATTTACTAAATAATATTCTATTGAATCGATATGGCACATTTTATTTATTTGTTCGTCAGTCAACGGACATTCGATTTGCTGCCAATTTTGCCTACCGTAAACATTGATTTTACAAACATGCATGTACAAGTTTTTTGTATGGACACGTGTTGGTGTTTCTGTTGAGCATACACCTAGGGGTAGAACTGCTGGGCCACACAGTACCTCTAGTTTTTGTATTTGTAGAAACTTCCAACCTGTTTTTCTAAGTGACCGCAGCAGTTTACATTGAGACCACCAATGTATGAGGATTCCAGTATCTCCATATCCTTGCCAATGCTTGGTTTTGGGCATAGAGACCCTAATGGGTATGAAGAGGTGCCTCCTTCCCCAGTGGGCCTGACAGTCACCCACCCCCTCACTGAGAGGTCAGCGGGCAGGAGAGGGGGCCAGCCACAGAGAGCAGCCTGGACAAGGAAGCGTCTTTGCCCCTGAAGGCCTGAGACTATCTCCG
>NW_017731924.1:158146-246270 GCF_001890085.2 Hipposideros armiger
GAACCAGATAAATCACGAAGACCCAAAGGTCATGAAAATCTCTGAAAATTAAACTGTCACTGGAACCACAGATCACCAAAGCAGGCCAGAACCTGCTAGCTAAACTTAGACATGATCTCTGCCCATGAATATTTATGTATGATAATAAATGGCTAAATATTCAAAAGCCTATCCAGGAATTCCAGTGTAAGACAATACAGGGCAGGCCCATTTCTTCTAGGTTTTCCCTTTCACAAGTGAGACTGGCCATAGCACCACGGGCAGAGCAAGGCTGAGAAGCGGCAAGCAGGCAGCCTGCCTGTGGACTTGGGACTTCGGAGCCATGTTTCCCACTCAGCCTCCCTATGTCCTACGTCGGGCACAGCATAAGCATCGAACCCAGAACCACCAACAGACAAAGAAAAACCTGTTCCCCACTAGCCCAAGGACTGAACAAAAAGCAAACAAGCAAAAAACAACAACAAAAACCAATCTTTCTGGCAATACCTTCCTTCACCCATCCAACCGTCAATGGAACCACCGAATCCTACACCTGCCCCGCCCCCGCCTCCACACACAGTGTCAGCAGGGCTGAGCGGGTGAACGCAGGTGGGGGCGCTCTGTTCCCCCAGGAGGGGCCCCGCAGGTGCAAGCAGGGAGCTCACCCTCCCGCCCCACCTTGCAGAAGCAGGCAGCGTTCCCACCCCTCTCGGGGCAGCAGGGGCAGCATCGATGAGACTGGGGATGGGCCTCAGCCTCTCACAGCCGCCCAGAAGAGCAGGAGGTCCTCTGAGCCCCCTGCTGGGGTAGAGCTGCTGAGGGCGAGGCAGAAGGCTTGAGGGAAACGTGGACAGTGATGGTCAAGGGGAAGTTAAGGGAGATCAGAAAGGACAAGCAACGCGTAAGCTCTTCGGGAGAGGCTGTGAGAAGGCAGAAGATGGAGAAATGGAGGATTCCTTATTCCACAAGAGCCAGTTTCTCCTAGCCCGTTCCCATGGTTATAAGAGAGTCTCCAACATCTCTGAGAAAGAAAATGAGGAGGAAGAAAGGGTATGTTAATTGCTCCATTCCACAGAGGAGAAAATTAGGCTCAGAGGTGTTGCTCCTCCCAGTCTGTCACAGCCGGAAGTCGGGGAGACAGGGTTTGAAGTCAGGCTTCTCAGTCTGCAAAGCTTCTATTTTCAGCGCTGTACTTACCATCTTCCTGCCAGTTTCATTCACAACAATCTATTCACCTGAGTTTCCAGAAGCAGAGTCTACGATATAATGACTAGGAAAAGCCAACAGACAAACACACGCACCTTCCAGGAGAGGAAACAGCGCAGTGCAAGGCTGGCAGGGGAGACAAAGGAGCCCGTGACCCCAGAACCACAGGAGGACCTCTGCCCAATGAGCGCATGGAACCCTGGAGACCCAGCACACCGAGGGGTTCATTAAGCCACCTTTGCACTTGATGAGAAAGACGCTAATGATGGCAGAATGTTGCATACTAAGAGGTGTCCCCGCGTGAGTTTTTAGAAAAGGCCATTTCTAGACACCACGGGAGCGGTCAGTGCCCACCCGTGGGGAATCGTGGTCTTATGTGAGGTGGTCCACGTCTGCTCCCTTCTGGGGAAGCTTTGGAAATGCTGGCTGTGAATACTGGAGCGGGGGTGAGGAGAGGATTGTGGTGTGCGGTCCATGGACGGAAAAGGGCCACAGGTTAAACCTGACATGCTTAGGAGACTGAAACTAAGATGGCATGAGGACACGCACAAAATTTTGAACTAAGTAGGCCTTGGTGGGAAGTCACATCTTCAGCTTCCTCATTAAGTTAAGCTGTGCCTTTTCAGTGTGCCTGTTTGTTGTCTTTTTGTACCTAAAATAACATCTTTAATCCTTTTTCCTGACCAGAGTTGGAAACTGCAAAATTCCTCATTATTATGCTTGTCTCCTGATTACCATCTCTACTGTGCTGTAAAAAGCTAATGTTAGCTATCCCGCACCCACCTGTGTAAAGGAAGCACCTGTCTCTCCAAAGTACTTTCATCCAATCCCAGAGGTTTCCCTGCTTTGCTTTCTCCCACCCCCTTAATCTATCACCAGTGGATTTTATGTAACCTTCCTCTTTTGATTTTATGTATAAAATAAGCTGTAAAACTACCCTTTTTCGGAGCATTTTCTCAATCCGTTGGGATTTTGCTTCCCGGCAATTATCAACAGTTTGGCTCGAATAAACTCTTGTAAGTTTTCTCTTAGGCTGGATGTTTTTCGTCAACAGGTCCCAGCGGGGATATTTATAAGGATGGGAAGTACCCGTCTTGTGCCTCCTTAACATCTGGGGACAATTGGACACTTTATTTAACATACTAAACTCAATTTACTCATCTTTAAATGAGAATTACTTTTCTTTTTTGTAGCCCAAACAAGATGACTCAGACCCGATTTTCCCTGCTTCTCCCTGATAATTACAACTACAAACCCTGGAAATAAAGCAAGAAGAAACCAAAGAGGAGCTGGAAAAGGTGGTTAGGGGAATATGAACAAGTCTGGGAAACAAAAAGGTGGCTCTTCGAAAACTAAAATTGACAGATCTCTACCAAGACTGACAAAAAAGAAAAAAAGGCCCAAACCACCAATGAAACAGGCTCTATCACTTCAGATCCTCAGCTATTAAAACAATAATGGGATGTTAGAGTAGGGGGTTGAAGCGTGCCCTCGCCCCCACCCAGAAGGTATGTCCAAGTATTTCCCCCTTGTCCTGTAAATACAAACCTTATTTTGAAATAGGGTAGAAGGAGATGAAATTGGCAGATGTAATTAAGTTAAGGGTCCCCAAATGAGATGACCCTGGATTTAGGGAGGGGCCTTGTAAGAGAAAAGGGAGTGCTATTTGAGACACAGAGAAACACAGGAGGCAAGCTACGTGCGGATGGAGGCAGCCACTGGCATTGGTGCTATGAGCCAGTGGATGCCAGTGTTACCTGCGGTCGCCAGAAAGAGACACAGGCATGGACCAAACATTCCCTCAGAGCTTCCAGGAGGAACCAGCCCTGCCGGCATCCTGATTTTGGACTTCTGACCTTCAGAACTATCAGAGAATCCATTTCCGTTGTTTGAAGTCGACACATTCATGGTCATTTGTTATGTCAGATCCAGGACACTAATGCCATTATAAGCAAATTTATGTTCATAAATCTGACACTTAGAAGAACTGGAATAATTCCTCATAAACCACCAACAACCCAATCTCAACCAAGATGAAATATGCCTCTCAATAATCCCATAACCATTACATTAATTGGATTTTAATTAATGTATCAATATATAAAAAGAATTATAGAGTATCCCTGACTGAAATTTATTCCAGATAGGCAAAGATGATTTAACATTTAAAAAAAAAATCAACATAATCTACTATATCAACAAGCTAAAAAAAAAATCTTATGATGATGTAAATTGACACAAATACGCATTTGACAAATCCAACACCCATTCATGATAAAAACCATCAGCAAGTTAAGAACAGAAGTGGATCACCTCAACTTAATAAAGAGAATATACAAAAATCTACATTTCCTGTAATATTTAATAGTAAAAAAACTGAATCCTTTCCCCAGATATAGGGAACAGAGCAAGCATTGCCACTCTCCCACTTTTTATTCAACATATTACTGGGTGTTCTAGACATGGAAATAAGAAAAATAAATTCAGATAGAAAAGAAAGATATAAATTTTTCCCTGTTTACAGATGAGTTCAACAAAGTTGCAGGACATAAGATTAACACACAAAAATCCATGTTAACATATATACTAGCACTACAAATGTAGAAACTGAAACAAAACACACAATAAAATTCACAATTTTTCCTGAAGAAAATAAAACACTTAGGTATACATTAGCAAAAAATGTATAGTATCTAGATGCTGAATATTACACAATGTTGACAAGAAAAATAAAAAGACCTAAGTCGATATACTGTGCTCATGGATTGGAGGAGTCAAAAGAAAAGATTACCTGTAAACTAATCTATAAATTCAATGTAATTCCTACCGAAGTCCCAGACAGGTTTTGTTGTGAACATAGAATGTTTATTCTAAAATTTATATGGGACTTCCAGCTTCCAGTTCTGCACATAAGAAGCCTGCGAGTCACCACTCTGTTCTCACATCAAGTAAAAAGCTGGACAGACTGAAAAATCAACAACTCTTCTTGTATCCTTAAGAGAGGACAGAGCACAAAAAGCTACCTCCACAAATGGAGAGAGAGACAGGCAAATGGAGGGAGTCACAGCTTACCAGAGTGGAGACTCAAGCAGGGCTCGCTGTGGGAGCCAGCACCCAGATAGTTATGGTTAAGAAACCCAGATTATGGTTAAGAAACCTTAACCATAAATGCCCAAGGGCTGGAGGCTCAGTGAGGTCCACACTGAGAGTTAAAAACTCCAAGGGGACCCCATTGTGGGGTGTGGGGAGCAATATATTGTGAGACCTCCAGGAGGCTGACCAGGTCCCCACAGTAAACGCCAGAGGAAAACGCCCCAGTGTTCCCCGCAGTGGGTGGGGAGAGTCACCATTCTGAAACACAGCAGAGCACTATGGTCTTCTAAAAAAAAAAAGCCTGTCCTCAGGAGAAACAAACCAAGCAGAACCTAATTGGCTGGGGGAAGGAAAACAACCAACCCCAGTCAGTTCTAGCTTTTCATGTGGGGAAAGGGAAATACCCAACTCCAGCGCCCTCTAGACATTCTGTCCCACCTAAGGGGGAGAAAAAAAACAAGAAACCCTGGTGAAGTTCACAGTCCAGAGGCACAAGCTCACTAAAAGACGGAGACCTAATAATCATAGGACTAGAGAATGCTTCCCCCCTACACACATACCACACTGCCATATTGTTGAAGGTTTATTTACAGCAGATCCTTTTCACCCAGTACATCATATCCAGCTATCAAAAATAAAAATTACAAGAGATACTAAAAGGCAAAAACACAATTAGAAGAGACAGAGCAAATAGCAGAAGCAAGCATGGCAAGAATGTTAGAATTATCAGAGCAGAAATTGAGAACAATTATGATTAATATGCTAAAGGCGCTAATGAATACAGTAGACAGCATGCAAGAACAGATGGGCAATGTCAGCAGAGAGATGGAAATCCTAAGATGGAAGTAAAAAGAGATGCTACAAATTTAGAAAAAAACAAAACAAAAACACTGTGACAGCATCAAAGAACGTCATTGGTGGGCTTAGTAGTAAACAGGACGCAGCTGAGGAAAGAATCTCTGAGCTTGAGGGTGGATCAATAGAAACCTCCAAAACTGAAAAGCAAGAAGGATAGTAATGACTGAAAATAACAAAACAAAGGATCCAAGGGCTGTGGGACAACCACAAAGGTATAACATATGCAGTATGGGAATATCAAAAAAAGAAAAAGGGAAGAGAATAACTATTTAAAACAATGACGACTGAGGAGTGTCCAAAATTAATATCAGGCACAAAACCACAGATCCAGGACACTCAGAGAACCCAAAGCAGTATAAAAGTAAAAAACTACACCTAGGCACATCACGTGCACTCTACAAAACCAATCAAAACTAAAGAAAAAAACCCTGAAAGAAGCTAGAGGGAAGGAAACAAAAACCCCTTATCTACAGAGAAACAAAGATAAAAATTACATCCACCTTCTCCTCAGATATCATGTCAGCAAGAAGAGAGTAAAATCAAATATTTAAAGTGCTGGGAGAAAAAAACCCATGAATTTAGAATACTTTACACTGCAAAATCATCTTCTGAAAGTTAAGGAAAAATTAAAGACTTTCTCAGACAAACAAACATGAGGGCATCTATTTCTAGGTGTCTTGCAAGAAGTATTAAAAGAAGTTCTGCTCAGAAAAGAAAAATGATATAGATCATAAACTCAGACCTACATAAAGAACATCAAAGAAGAGTGAAGATAAAATAATTTTTATGTTTGTTATTCTTACTTGTTTTAGCATATAAAAGGTTTTTTTTCAAAATAATAATAGCAAGTGTATTTGATTGCATACACACACACACACACACACACACACACATGCATGCTTATACATGTACATAAGCAAAATGAATGACAGCGATGATACCAGGAGTGGGAGGGAAACATTAAGATCATTATCAGTTACTCACACCACTGATGCAGTGGTAACATGTTATTTGAAAGTGGACTTGGATTACTTGTAAATGTAAATTGCAAACTCTAGGGCAAAAGCTTAAAAATGTTTTAAAAAAGTATAAGTCATATGCTAAGGAAGGAGAGAAAATAGAATAATAAAAAATGCTCAATTAAAACCACAAAAGGAAGAAAATGTGTGAAAGACAAAAATAGAAATGAAAAACAAGGTCAACAAATAGAAAATTGTAACAAATACATCAATAATCACTTTGAACATCAATGGTCTAAATGCACCAATTAAAAGTCATATATTGTGGGCCAGCCAAGTGGCTCGTTGGTTAAGAATTAGCTTGGGAGTGTGAGCTCTGAGCAGCAGGGCCCCAGTTCGGATCCCACATGAGGGCCAGTGACACTGCACCCTCTACAGCTAAGATGGTGAACAACAGCTCGACCTGGAGCTGGGCTGCCGTGAGTCGCCGGCGACGGCGTAGGCTGCAGTGGGGCTGCAGTGGGCTGCCATAAGCCATTATGAGTGGCTGGCGCCAGCGTGAGCAACCAGCAGCCAGCAAGAGCCGCCATGAGCGGCTGTCCAGTGGCTGGCAACCGATCCGCCTCAGCCGGGAAGAGCGCAATGATCACAATACCAACATGGGCCAGTGAAGCGACGTCCTCCACAGCTAGACTGAAGAACAAAAGGACAGCAACTTATCTGTTCCTCTCCCTAACTCCCCAATAAAAATCTTTAAAAAAAAAAAGTCATATATTGTGAGAGTAAATCACACAATGAAACCAACTATATGTTGTCTATGGGAAACCCACCGTTAGTGTAAGGATGCGTAGATTAAAAGTCAATGGAGAAAGTATGCCATGCTAACAGTAAAAAAAAAAAAAAAGGCAGTTACTATATTAATTTGAGACACCACAGGCATCTAAGCAAGAAAAGTTATCAGGGATAACGAAGGGCATAATACAATGAAGGGGTCTAGTCTCCCAGAAGACATAACAACACGTATGCACCTAATTACAGAGCCTCAAATTACAAGAGTCAAAAACTAACAGAATGAAGACCGACCGAGTGGCTCAGTTGGTTAAGAGCTCGCTTAAGAATGGGAGCTCTGACCAACAGGGTCGCCGGTTTGATTCCCAACCTGAGCTGAGCTGCCGCTGAGCTGCCAACAGGTGGCAGGATGGCTCAACTAAAAAAAAACAAACAAAAACTAAGAATGCAAGGAGAAGTGAATGAATCCACCACAATAGTTAGAGACTTCGAAGCCCCTCCACCAGACATGCACAGATCCAACAGGCAGAAAACCAGCAAGGACACAGCTTAGCTCAGCATTACCTTAGATGTGCATAATTGGCATCTATAGACCACTTCATCCAACAACAGCAGAACACACGTTCTCGTCAAGATCACAGGGAACGTTCCCCAGGATAGACCACATTCTGGGCCATAATCCCACCTTAATCTTCAAAAGAACAGAAATGATACAATGTGTGCTCTTAGGCAGCTGTGGGATTAAACTAGAAATTAGTAAGAAAGATGACTGGAGAAATCCCAAGTACCAGGAAATTAAACAGTACACTTCTAAGTAACACATGGATCAAAGAAGACATCTCAAGAGAAATTTTAAAATATTTTAAACTAAAAGAAAATGAAAGCACACTTTATCAAAATCTGCTGGGTGCAGTGAGAGCAGTGCTTAGAGGGAAAATTATAGCACTGAATGCATATGTTAGAAAAGAAGAAAAATCTACAATCAATAATCAAGTTTCCACCTTTAAAACTAGAAAAAAGAAGAGCAAATTAAATCTAAAGTAATAAAATGATAATACATAACAAAAATTAGAGCAAAAATCAATGAAATTGAACACAGGAAATCGAGAGAGAAAGATCATGGACCCAAAAGCTGTTTCTTCGAAAGGATTAAAAAAACTGATAAGTCTTCAGCCAAGCTAATTTAAAGAGAGAAGAGGGGGTTATAAATTACTAATATCAGAAGCAAAATAGGGCACATCACTACACAGCCCCTGGACATTGAAAGAATTATAAAGGAATACTGTAAGCAACTTTATGCCCACACATTTGATAACCTAGATAAAATGAACCAATTCCTTCAAAGACATAAGCTGCCAAAACTCACACAAGTAGAGATAATCTGAGTACGCCTGTATTTATTAAAGAAATTGAATCAATAATAAATAAACTCCCCAAACAGAAAGCACCAGGCCCCCATGGGTTCACTGGTACATTCTACTAAACATTTAAGGAAGAAATTATACCACCTGCCACCTTAACCGATGTTTACTACTATCCAAACGTTTTAAATCCCCCTTGCTGTGGTCGCTTCGTTAATAAAATGGGTGCAATGATGCCTCATGAACCAGGAAGACAGAATGAGTTCAGGGTGCCAGACCCTTAGTAGAGTGCCCGATTCACGAAAAGCAGTCACAAACACCCATCCAGATGTGCTATTTTTTACTTCAGGTCTCAGTCTGGAGTGCCCAGCAAATCATAATAAATGCCAATCAAATTTGAGTGCATGAACGAAGAAATCTAGAGTCAGAAGACCTGAGTCCAGTTCAGCGGCTTACCAAGTACCAGTTAAGTGGCCTCGACAAAATTATCTCACTGACCAGAGTCCTTCCTTGTAAAGACACATAATGTTTCTTCCTCACAGAGCCACTGTACTAGTCAGTACTCACGCGGGTGAAAATTCTTTGTAAATCTATCTAAGTAGATGCTGTAAATGTCAGTCACGGATTGCCCCCTGGTCACTGCCAACAGTCTGGGCTGCTGGCTCTCAGCTCCAGGAGCATTTCCACAGGACTGTGCATTCATCGTCCTCCGTGCATTTCCAATGTCACATTCTACGTCGTTACCAGCCGCCTTCTCAGAGATGACCTCCTGCATTGTAAGGAAAAAAGCGAGTGTAGCAGAACGGCCATTTAGAGCCACTCACTGTGTGTGTCAAGCATTGTGCTGAGCTCTTTACTTTCACGGCGTCATCCCATTCCCACAAAACTCCTGAAACTGGAATTCTGATTCAGGTTTTAAATACAAGAAAACTGGGGTTCCAAGAGTCCAACACAATTTCCAAAAGTCTCAAACTGATAATTGGCAGGTGGTAGATAAAAACACGCATCTATAGTATAAAGTCAGCCGCCTGCCACTTGATCACACAGTCTTTCTGACACAGCCAATTAAAAATAAATAAATTAATGAATTAACTAAATAAAAAGGCTGAGTTAGGACTAAGAATCCAGGCAATTTGTGTTGGACCAATTCCATCTTCCGATAATCTTATTTACATTCTGGGAGGGAAAGGAATGGATCTAGATAAAGAATTAGGCTCCTTTTAAAAATTTTAATTAGCAAATTTTGAGTCTCATGGAACCAATTCATTTGGGTGTTTATACTCAGAATTATGCTTTCTCTATGTATTTAATTATTCATGACCACAATGCTACAATATGCTTGGGGGCCCCACACAAAGTCTCTCTCCTTGGTATGCACGCTTCACACAAAATGGGCTTCTTTTTTCTATATCAGAGCAGCAGAGAGCAACAGAACAAAGGTCCTTCCGAAACCAAGAACCAGGTTTGTCTCTTGGTACACTGAAACCAATTCTTATGTCTTTTTCTTCTCCATACACAATAGCATTCCAAGCACTTTTAATAAATAGAATATCCAATTCTTTTTTGGAGAGCAGTGATGCCTGCCTCATGACTGCTACAAAACCAAGTAGTCTTGGCGGGGAAAAATTTGCTTCTCTCCCCAGCATCATTATAATTCACAGACCCAAGAAATGACAGTCATCTGGACAAGTTCCCAGCACGTGGTAGCTCCTGGATGAAAGCTACGCTGCTTCCTTCTTATTCACACACAGAAGGAACATACAGGTTTCCATTTGGTGGAAAATACTATGCTTTGGTCAAACAATGTCAAATGTCTGTATTAGTTACAGTATCTTGCAGGAATCTGTTGCTGACACAATATGTACATATAAATACATATGTAGGTAACACAGCTTGGAAGAAGATAGATGTTGCAAACGTTCATTAAAAGCAAGCTGGTGGTGCAACACTAACAACATACATAGAAGACCTGAGGACAGGAACTATCGCTGAGGACAGAGGGGGCGTTACATCGTGTCAGCCAACTTACTGACCTCTCTGAGACTCACAGAACACCCAGCAATGATTCTAGTGTACAGCAATCATTCACCAAAACGGACCATATTCTGGGAAGATTGGGGGGTGGGGTGGGAGGGATAAACTGCGTATTCTTTGGCCATCTGGGTTTAAACAAAAAACTGAGAACAGAACGTTATCTAGGAGGAAAAATCCCTCAAATATTTGGATATTAAACAACATACTTATAAATAATTCAAGGGTCAAACACAGAAGGATTTTAAACTGAATGGAAGTGAAAATATGACATAGTAAACCATGTGGATGCAGCTACAGCAGGGCATAAAGAGATACTGAGAGCATTAAATGCTTACATTCCAAAGGAAGAAAGTCCTCATATCAGTGATCTCAGCTTACAACTTAAGAAACTAGAGAAAAAGCAAATGAAACCAAAACAAGCCAAAGAAATGAAAAAAATTGAAAGTAAAAATCAATGAAATTGCAAAGAGGAAAAAAAAAAGAAAATCAATGGGGAAAAAAATGGTGTTTTGAAAAGATCAATAAAAATGATAGACCGCTAGCCAGGTTGAATAAGGATAAAGGATAGTGGACACAAATTGCCAATAGCAGGAATAAAAGAGGGGACTTTCCTATGGGTCTTGAGACATTGACAGGATAAGAAGAAATAGGAACAAAATTCTACCTATACATTAAACAATTTCAGTGAAATAGACACATTACTTAAAAGACATAAACTACCAAAATTCAGCCAAAAAGAAATAGGTTAATGAATAGCCCTTTAGCTACTAAAATAATTGAATTCATAGTTAAATGTGTCTATACATAACGAAAGTATTAAAAACCAACAATCTAAATATCTGTTGGCAGAATCTAGAAAAAGAACAGCAGTTTAAACCCAAAGCAAATGGGCAAAAGATCAGCACAAGACTACAATTTAATGAAACAGAAAACAATAAAAGGTCCGCGCATGAATATACGAGAACGAAACTAAAATTCTAAAGACAAACAGGCTTATCCTTGGTCCTGAGGGAGTTATTGCTCCAAATCTCCCAGCTCTCTAAGATGTTTGGAGATTGTAGGGAAAAAGTAAAAACAGCTTCCTTGCAGTTACCCCTGAAGTATGGGGCCATGTTGATAATAACTAAAAATTGCAATTAGAGGAATTTCCTCACAGTGCTTCTGGGTACCATCACGCCAGTTTTACTACAAGAGTCTTTTGCCATTTTCCATCTGTGCCTCATTAGAGAGTTGGCAGCATATGCATCCTAGGGAGACATTTGGAAATTAAGCGAGGTAAAAAAGGGCCCTCCTTCTCGCTCCAACCTTTCCCACTCTGAAAGGGCCTCTTCTACAGATGCTGAGGGTCACCAAAGAGTGCTTTGGGGCAGACATCCCACCACCGAGCCATCCCTCAAAACGTCTTTCTCTCAATTTATGTGCGAGCAGAAAAACATGGTAGGCGTTTGCCATTTTATCACATCATCAATTACTTAGCTCTTAGGGAGTCCCCTCGCTTTCCCGTAACCTGGCCAGGAAGTCAGGTGACTCAAGGCCTCACGTGTGCCAGTCGAATACAGTCTCTTTCTTCCTGGATAGAAGGGACATAGGAGGACCCCACAACTACCCACATTGCCTTGAGATAGCCACGTAACCGCTATGTACCTCAGATGACTTTTCTGGGAAATGGGAAAATAAAAAGTATCCAGCTAGCTCTGAGGATTGAATGAAATCTAGAGTCACCATCAGCTTTGCATTTTTACTTCTTCATATTCAGACCCAAGAAATTTCCTCCCCTAAAACACTGCCCCCATCCAGCCGCACCAGGTTCTGGGATACCTCCCACTCTGAGCCCTCCAGTCTCTCTCCTCCAGGTCTTTGCTCAACAAAGGATCCCTTTAAAAGGTGCCCATGGACTAAAACATGGCTTCCTAGGTCAAGCCCAAGTCTATCTTTTCATCCCAGTTACTGGGTTGTCGGAAAAGTCATGACGTATTTTTGCAATGAAAAACATACAAAAAAAATATGCCATGACTTTTCCAACAACCCAATATAATAGAATGAACCTCCTTTGAGTCCAGTAATTCTAAACCAGGGTAATGCCTGCCTCTGCTCCAGTGGACGCTTAGCAGTGTCTGGAGACAGCTCTGGTTGTCATGGCTGGGGCACATTATTGTGTGGGTAGAGGCCAGTGCTTCTAATGACATCCTATAATATAATGTGCAGGGCAGTCCCACTCAGCACAGAATGGTCTAGCCCCAAATGTCAGTGGTGCTGAGGGTGAGAAACCCCACTGGAACCTGTGGCCCGCGGCTGAGAGACCTCACTGTGGTCTCCCCTTTCCAGAGGGGCCTCCTCGGACACCGTTGTCAGTCATGAGCAGCGAGTCCCCCGAGTTCCCGGAGGAGGGAAGGCGTTTGAAGCTGGAATAACTAAAGTTTTAATGGTGATGGAAGGCTGGTTGAGTTTGAGTTGCCCACTTTCCAACTGGATTCACCTGCCCAGGTTATTAAGGGGATGAATACTATGTGGGCCACCAACAGAAAGTTACGGGACGATAAATGCAACAAATAAGCTGATTGGCATTCGCTGACATCAGAGAGAAAACCCTACAAAAGGTCCCATCAGTCGGTAATCACACCAGTACGGGGGCCTGAACACCGGGAGTGATTTTGCACCATTTTAAACACCTGCCTCTCAGCCCTTCAGACTGATGTTCTATTTTGCCCTTTTGAGAAGAGAAAGCCCTCGTGATGAGTGACTGCTGTGGCTTTTCTAGGCCTTTGAAAGCACCGTGAGGGAGGTTAGGGTTTCAAAGTCCCAGGAATGCGCCTGCAAAGGGTTTCTGCTTTGGTTTTCCTTCTCTTTCCTTCTATTGCCCGGGAACAGCATCCAGAGGCAATAGGAGGCAACGGCCTCCGAGCCGAGGGCCACCGCTTGCTGCTTCCACCCTTCTCCAGGGCAGGGGACATGGGGCTTAGCCAAGGCTCCCACGTCCCCTCGTCCAGAACCCCTGGCAGCTCAACAAACGATAATACCAGGGAGTTCTCATAAAAAAAGAAATCTGAAGATCTGGCTACATTGGACTGTCTCTTCCTCACAGCAACAGTTGGCGGGTGGCTCCCCGCCCAGCCCCCTTCTCACCTTCCATTATTAATCTTCGGTGGGGGGTGGTCTTGAAGACTGGCTGCCACCTCATGGCCTGATCCCTATTTTGCCCAATTCTCTCCAATCGATAATGTGGGAGAGCTCTGCGATTGCCTGGAGTCCAACTTCCCCAAGTCACACTCTTTCAATCGTCCCTTAATCCAATTAAACCCCATCATGGTCCCCACTCACAGACCTGCCTAATAGCTTCTGCCCATCCAGCCAGAATCTCCAGACACCAGCAGGTTTGATTATTACCTTAGCCCATAATTAATAGGGTCATCGGAGGGTTTGAACGGATCCCTCTTTTTCAGTTGTCCTTTATGACATTTTGGGGGGGACATGCTATGCTGTCTTGACATTTGCAAATCTGGGGATTCCAAAAACTGTGGGATCTACTCCCTGTGAATGACAGGTCTACCATAAGTGCAGAACCTAGCACAGTGCCTGACGGCATATATCTTATAGAATAAATGAATAATTTCCTACCTACCACTTACTGAACACATTATTTACCAATGCTTTTCATGTGTTATCTCAATTAAGTCTGAAAACCATCTGGCAATGGGGGTGCTTTTGCTCCCAAAGTACACGCAATACAAGTGCAGCTCACAGAGCTTAAATCGCCCGTGTAAGTTCTCACAGTTGGATTTTCAAAACTTCCTGGGTGAGTCCAAAGCATCTGAGATGAAGAACCGAGTGAGTGAATGAGTCCGTGACTGAGTGAATGAATATATGGAAAGCCCAGTTATCAGGCTTGAGTAGCCCATCAGGGTTAAACACGGGATCTCAGCCCGGGCTGCACATTAGAAAAACCCGATGTTCCACGGTCTCTACCCCCGAGATTCTGGTTCAGCTGGGGTGGGAAGTGGCATTAGGATTTCTTTTTTAAAAATTCCTAGATAATATTAATGTACAGTTAGGTTTGATAACCGCTTGGTTAGGAGAAAAGGCTATTTTATTATTATTATTGGGCCCCCTTACTTGATGAAGGAGGTAAAGCTCTGGGCTGTTAGAGGCCAAGATGGGGTAGGTTTAAGTGTCACGTCAGGTGATTCTTATCTTCCAGTGAGTTTGGGCACCAACGCACTACAGCTGGTTCACTCCCGCCCGAGGACTTGCACCTGAGGAGGGCAATGGGCCTGATTGTGCACGAGGGGTGCAGAGGCGAGCCTCGGGCCCCACTTAGTGATGGGCAGGAGAGGGCCCGCTGGCCGAAGTCTAGACGACACCCCTTTCCTCTGTACGGAGAGGCCAGTAACTTGGTACTCTTCAAACTGTCCGTCTTTCAATATTCGCTTAACGTTTATTTCATGGGGTCTTGGAGGGATTGATTGGCTATTAGTGTGAAATGTGGGCACAGCAACGCGTTTATTTGGCTTCAACGCTTTATTGCTGTGACAGCGTTCTGTAAGGAGAAAAATCGTTTCAACGAGTATGTTACGGTTTTTTGTTTGTTTTGCTTTTGTTTTGAATCATTTTAATCTCCAACTTGGGCAGGCATGATGTCAAATTATCTCAAACAATTTATTCTGTGGCTATGGAGAGCCCCTCCGGATTACCCCTTACCGGCCCCCAAAGCGTATTGTGCCCTTTAAAAGAAAAAGCAGCAGAGAGCTCTGCCCTCTAGTGGAGCAAATGCTAGTTGCAGAAACTCACAGATAATAGAAATCACCGGGATTAGCCGCGTTCAAGGCCCCTTCCTTCCATGAGAAAAGGAGGGGTGCGCCTCGTCTCACCTCGGGGCGCCTGAAAGGGCTTTTCCTGAGCGCTCTGCTGTGTCCTGTCCAGAATACCTCGGCTAGAGACGAACAAAACAGACACACCCTGGCCTTCAGGCAATGTATACTCTAGTTGGACCGGAAACAGTGAAAAACAAAAACAAAAACTCCATATTAACAAATGGGCAGAGGACCAGACTAGATATTTCTCCAAAGACACACAAATGGCCGAGTCCGTGCACGAAAAGGCGCTGGGCATCACGAATCATCAGGGAAACGCTCCTTCTTAATAAAACGAACAGGAGCTCTCTCTTCACCCTTGTTGGAACGGCTACGTGGACCTCAGAAAGGCAGAACCCCGGGAAACAACTCACCTGCCGAGTTGGACCTCCGACGGTGCACCGACGGCCCGGACTCGAAGGTGCGAGGCTGCAGCCCCGGCTGGGCAGCGGCCGGTCACCGCCTCGACCCGAGACTGAGCACTCGGCTTCCCGCGCTCCGCCCACAGCGCCTGACTTCGCCTTTCAACCAATGAAGTGAGGCGCACCCCGTCCAATCAGAACTGCTGCTTAACAACCAATCAGGACACGTAACACTGGCCAATCAGAACTGCGCCATTCGGGCCCCTGAGAACTGTGGGAATTTGGGTACCTTATTTGCATAGAACGTGCCTAAGTAGGAACCTGGGCGGGAATTTTCTGTATAAGAAAAGTTTCCTCCCGTTTGTTTCATAGGAGCACATTTTCAGGTTGTTGTTTTTTTTTTTTTTTGGCAGGAGGATGCTTCTCCCCCGTTTGCAAGTTGTTTGCCTGAATAAAGTCTCTCCTTTTTAGCTTCAATGCCTTTTGGGTTTGTTGACTGCTATGATCAGAAAGACAAGATGTGGAGAAAAGGGGGCCTTGGTGCACTGTTGGTGAGACTGTAAACTGTTGCAGCCACTACAGAAAAAACAGTATGGAGGGTCCTCAAAAAATTAAAAATGCAACTTAAGAAATTAGAAGTTCAACTACCATATGATCCAGCAATTTCACTTCTAGATATACATCCAAAGGAAACAAAATTTTTACCTCAAAGAGAGAGCTGCACTCTCATATTCATTGCAGCATTATTCACAATAGCTAAGGTATGGAAGCAACCTGAGCGTTCCTCAGGGATGAATGGATAAAGAAAATGGATAAAGGGGGAAAAAATATTGAAATATTTTCAACCTTTAAAAAGAAGAAAATCCTGTTATTTGCAACTCCATGAGTGAACCTGGAAGGCAGTATGCTATTGTGCTAAATTCTAAATGAAATAAGCCAGACAGAGAGACAAATATTACACGGTATCACTTATATGAGGAATCTAAAAAAAAACCACACCAAACTCATAGAAACAGAGAGCATAAAAGTAGTTGCCAGGGGAAGGTGAGCTGGAATCTGAATGGCCAAGCAGAGCATCCATAAAAGGCCCCCGCCTTCAATGCAAAGGCCCTGAGGTGGCAGCGGTCTGGGTGAGTCCTAGGAGGCTGCAGTATAGAGAGGAAGGAGAGGCGAGGGGCCAGAAGAGACCTAGGGCTGGGCAGGAACCAGATCACGGAGGACCCACGATGCCCGGAGGCGGGGCTTTCCTCCGGCCAAACTGGAAAGCTATTTGAAGGTCTTAAGGACAGGGGTGTGTTTTGTGCTGGTCTCAGGCTATCGATAGCCATTGTTGTGGCTGGACCAGCCCTTGTGGTTCTTAGTAGGACTGCGAGATGCCCTCAGCAATAACCATCAGGAGACTTTGAAAAAAACAAAAAGGAGGGGGGGTGGTTTATTAGTCACAGGTCCTGGAAAGCACATGGCACACCTGGGGCCACACAGCCAGGTCGCGGGTAGGAAGATTACAGGAGCTTGGGGGTCCGCTTTTGCTGGGGTTGTAGGTGGGGGCCCAGGGTTTCTAGGTCTCACTCTTGATTGGTGAATTTAAACATAAGGGCGGGAATTTAAAGTTCAGAGAGAGAAAAAAGCAAGCTGCCCAAATGGCCAATTATTGAAATCAACCAAGATCTCTAAAGCCATGGAGCCTGGGGTAGGGGGATGGGAGCCGCCTGGTTCTTTATCTGGTCCTGGCTGACAACTGTGTTTATTCCCAATTGCCATCTTGGAAGTGGACGCCTCAGCAATCAAAGGTTCGTTAGATTGGCACTTGCATAACAAAAAAGAGAAAACCAACTGTCAGGATGGCCATCCCAGCATGCCAGGGTATGACTGACTTTGCTTTGGGAGGATAGCTAATAGGAACTCCAAAGAATAGTGGCGGGGGAGACGGTGGGGGGCGATGATACCGAACCTAGCTGTGCTGCTTTGGACATGTCCCTAGCCTCTCCAGATCTGATTTCCTCCCACTATTAAATGGCAGTAGCCACCCAGACTCCATTACAGTAAGGCAGGTCACAAGTATCAGAAGAAGACACCCAGCTGTGAGACAGCTTGTAAACCAGGAAGTCCCCACACTGAAGGAAAAAGGAACACCCAGCCTGCCATCCTGGTGGCCTCTCTGTGAGCTGCATGACTTCGCAACTTTCCTCTCTGAGTCAGAGCGTCTTGTAAAATAAAAGAATGAATGGTCACCCCAACTCCCAAGGATTCCCTTTGTCCTGCAGGCAGCAAGAGACTTCTTTTGAAAGGAAACTAGGCAATATCACCCTTTAGCGAGGGATCTGGGCAGCCCTTTGTGAAAAGGCAACTTCCCAGCTAATGGCTGAAAAATAAACCCAACCTCAGATGAGGATGGCAGCCCTTTGTTGCATGAATTCCCTTTCCTAGCCCCATGGCCTGCACATAGCACACCTCAGTCGGGGCTTGTGGATAGAACTGGAATAAATTCATTCGCGTTAATCCCAGCTAAAAACCCTAGAAAGTCATGCTGCCCCTCCCTAATTCTACCTCTTTTGACTTCTGTGTTCCGCTGCTCAGAATCCATGATGGTGCCCAGTGAATGCTGCTGACCCTAGCTGCTCAGGGACAACCCCCCGCATGTCACATTTGCTCAGTGACTTAGGACCTATGAGATAGACGCCTCAGGCAAGTGGTGAGACGGGCTCAGAGTGCCCCCCACCTCTGCCCCCATTCATCCAGAGCCTGGGTGTGTTCCTGCTTCTGCCTCAAGGCCCTCCCCGGGGTCCTGATCCTAGACACCAGCCATCATAATAGCTTCAGCTGCATCTCCATCAACATTTTAATAGAGGGGGAGATTGGGCATGGAGTGATGTTTTTTCCCAGTTATTAGAGACGTCATTTTGTTCGAACATTTAAACTCTCGGTGCCTTAGATTCCTCGCCCATCAGACCGCGGTGCCTTACAGGGCTTGGTAGGGCTCCAAATGGGTAATGGACTGGGGCACCGTTTGTAAATTGGGAGAACTGCCATGTGTCTTGCCCCCACACTTCAAACATCAGTGGCAGGCTCCAGAAACTCTCAAAATATGTGCATAAAATGAGAGCTGGGTTTGTCTTAGCTTGGCCACCAATTGTCTTAGAAATAGGGGGCTAATTTCTTAAGCCTCCCAGTTTCAATTTCTTTCTGTCTGGATTGGGGAAAATACTACCTGCTTTCCCTATTTCACAGGCTTGACAGGACAATGAAGACCTTTAAAAAAAACCAACCAAACAAACGAAAAGCATAGGGTACAAAATTGGGAAGGATATGTGTTCAAGCTGATAGTTGAAGCTAACACCTTTTACTCTGAGTCACATCATTGGCACTCCCCATTTTCAGGGGCCCTGAGTTTCACTCAGATACAGAATCCTTGATGACACATGGGAAATCCAGAGCTGTGGTTTCTGGTGACCCCACAGAGCCTGCTCTTAGGAGCCCCAGGCAGCTCCAGGGGCTGGCCACCTTGTTGTCAGCAATATGATCAGAGCCACCTGTCACTCTGCCCCCTTTACGATGACTCAGCCACTGGTTCCAGCTGTCTCTGTCTGTCCACTTCTCCCACTACATTGCCCAGTTTAGATTCCAGAGCCAGCCATATTGGTTTGGCTAATTTCCCAACCCCTATTCTGCCTAGCTGTCTGTCTGTCTGCCTGCCTGTCTGTCTGTCTGTCTATCACAGGTCACTAGCCCAACAGAAGCTCGGTCCTTGGCTCGGTTGTCCATCCCTGGTCCTGGGAGCAGTGGCCAGTGGGAGTGGGGTCACGTAGTGTAGACACCATGCCACACCGACTACAGAACAACTTGGGGGCTCCTTTCCCAGCAGGGGCTATGGTCATGGGCAGTTTCTACTGGAATTGGGCCCAGGTTGCCACACTCATGACCAGCATTTCCCTGTCTCAGGAAACCATGGGCTGGCCCTCCCACACTGTGCCATCTCTGGTCCTCTAGACCCACTCGGCCAAGCCAACATCCGGGGACCAGGAACACATCCCTCCTGTCACCTGAAGGAGCAGCTCGGATTGTTAAAAAGTCCCAGTGATCAGGGTGCATGGAACATAAGGATGAAGACCTGGGTCTCTTGTTCACATAATGACAGGTCCGGTTCCCCGAGCTGTCCTGTCCAGTTTGGAGTTCCCTCACTGCTCTGCTTGGCCGCCCAGGACACTCTCAGCCCTTCCCACCGTGTGTGTCCCAGAAATAGCCACCATACTCCAGATGTCCTCTGAGCAAAGGCAGAAGGAATTCCTTCAGCCCTACGTGCCTTCCTCAAGAGTGTGTGCTGTGCATTCCATAAACACAAAGTCCTGGAAAAAGAAAGTCAGGGGATTTTTATTGTCGTTGTTTTCATTTATACACACCACGAGCTACACAAAATGCCAACCAAAGAGCCCATGTAGAAAAATAGTAGAATTATATCGGCACTAATAACTTCGTTATGACTGATGCTTTACAGTTTGCAAGGGTGTGCGGGAGACTGTAACTATTGTATACAGATATTGTCACCACAATAAAGACACGTTAGGAATTCACAGTGGCATCAAGCTATACATTCAGGCCTTCTTCAGAGAAAGGGACCATGCCAAAGACCCTGCCTCCCTTCCATAATGCAGCCACTCACATTTGAAAACAACCAAACTAAAAATAAAATAAAATAATACAATCCCAGAGCCCTGCCCTGTGTGATCAATGACCACAAGCCACAGGCTAGTTTTCCTGGTCAAGTCTGAGCATGGTAGTGCTTGTGGACACTATCGGTGTGTCTCATTTGATCATCTACGTGTGTCTATTAATTTGAAAACAAGTAGAAAGATACACCACAGAGCCTTCGAAGACGTTGTCCTACCGACAGGGCATATGCCTCTCAGGAGGAGGCGCTTCTTGACAGACGGGCTGTATTATGCACTATTTAGCTTCTCTTTTTGCAAATTTCCTAACTTGACACTGACCTGGGGGTGGTAGCCCCGAAGAAGCTTTGAAGTCCTACCTGAGTGACATGGCTGATTTCACTGTGACATCTTACCTGGGCAGGTTTTCTGCTTTCAGACCCTCATGGGACCTCAAAACCCCAATACCAGGAGTATGATTTGTTTTTAAGAGTGCTGGGATGATAATATTCTCAATGTTTCCCGCCTTTTTCTCTTGCCTCATTATTCTCTCTACGTGGACATCCTTCTGCTTAAGTGGGCATCTGTTCCCCTCACTAGACAGTAAATTCTTGAAGGACGGGCAGGGTCCTGTCTGGTTAATTTCTGCAGCCACTGATGCTGAGCACAGAAACAGGCAGAGCTTAAATAATCACTGTTCAAAAAGAAATACCTTCAAGTGTAAGTCACGGAGACATTGTGAAGGTGAAATCAGACTTTCATATGAACTTACATACAGAGAAGACAGGATACGGGACAGAATGAGGTGCTCTCTTTAAAGGAAAGAATAAAAAACAAGCAAAGACATATGCATAGGTTGTCAGACGTACCTGAATTATACTCAACTTCTGCAGAGCAAGAAGGACAAAGCAGGGTTTCTGCCGTATGCAACAAATCTAACGTTGGGCTAAAATCTTTTCAGTGTGTAGCAATCAAAAGATGCTGAGTGACACACAGAATTCAGACTTCCAAACACCTTAACTCAGATGTCATATCGTCTAGTTCCAGTCTGTCCCTAAGTCTCAGCAATGGCTTACAGTGTACCCTGAGCAGGGAAATAGTTTTACTATGTAGATCATCCAGTCATGCACTGAATTGAGCTAGAAAAATGCCAGTTTGGAGGCTCCTGGAATCGTAATAAAATGCTGTGAGTGCAGGAAGCTTGAGCCTAAAGTTTCAAAAAGGTGACCTCCCTCAAGCCATCATGTAGGAATTTCTTTGAGGCCATGTAACATTTTCTTAACTAATCATCAAGAAAATCTCCTATAGCTAACCTTTTGTTATAGAATATTCCTACGGTACCTCCCCAAAGTTTAAAGCACCTCCTCTAAGCAGGCACTGTCCCAGACACTTGGCTCTTCCCTTCTCATCCATCCTCCCAACTACCTGTCAAAGTAGATACTTTCAAATCTATTATAGAGACAAGAAAACTTAACCCACTCCCCCGCCTCCTCGTCTTGGAAGCATGCCCCAGAGATATAGGTGGCTCTTTCCATTAGAGAAAAGGACCACTATGATGTCTTATCTCTTGAAACTACTTTCCTCTTACAAGTTCAGCAGCTTAGAGGATCAACATAAGCCAAAGTCAAACCATTCCTGTAAGAGAATCAGCTGCTGTGGATTGGCTGCGGGCTAAAGAAGACAGCGTGAGCTTCCAACGACAAACAGGCCCTTCTCAGCGAACACTTACTGAACCCCAACTCTATGCCAGGCAATGGGTAGAGCAATAGGGGTACAGTGATAACTTAGACATGGTTCTTGCTCTCCAGGACATAGATTCATATGCGGGAGACCCACAAGGACACAGATGAAGACATCGTGATAAGGAACAAGAAAGGAGTGAGTTACTCCGCCTTCTCCCCAGGGTCCGAGCACCCAGCTGCTTTCCACCTGACCATTGAGGTAATCAGTCTGCCCCAGGGTAACTTTAGGTTCACATCGGCTTCTCTGAATGACAAATTCCAATTAATCTCAGTATAGGTCATTTTGATTTCTAACTAGTTCTGAGGAACTTAGCAAATCATAAAAACAAAAAACAAAAATGATGCCAAGAATGAAGACATACTAGACCATTATCTTGGCAGGCATTTTGTTTATAATTTGCATCATTAATAACAGAATGTCCCTGTTTTATATTATATATACTTTGTATGTGTATATATATAATATATATATCTATATATCTTTGATATCTATACTCAATAAAAAGACACATAAAAAAGCCTTTTCGAATGAGGCATGATAACACGGCACTTGACACTCTTATTTACAACTGAGATGTCCTTTCTACACAATTATAATAGAAGCTAAGAGGCCAGAGAGGGTTACAAAGACAGCAGAGCACCCCTATAAAAAAAAGAGGTGCACCATGCAGCTGGACATTTATTGCCATGAGTTCTCACTATGTCCAGGCAGCATATTAAAGTTAAAAATGGCACCTGGCTTTTGGAAAAGACAATGGTCATCAGACTCACCCTAGCTCCATAACTGCCGGCGACACAGTCTCTCAAAGGACCAGGGAATGACAAACTTTGCTGATGGGAAGTGGAAACAAAACAAAATGCACTCATCAGACAGGCAGGGCTCCTTAGGGGGCCCGGAAGGAGGCGTCGCTACAGGCTCCTGAGCCTGGCCACTCGCCAGGAAAACCACATCACAGGCTGGTCGGCAGGGACCAAATTCCTCCTGGGTCGGCACTGCTCATGAGTGACATAGTTTATCTAAGCCCATTTGGAACTTGGAAAACTACCCAGTGGGAAAGTGCCCAGAGGACTTCCGGGTGCCCTCTGTGCTGAGGCTAGGATGCAATGAAACTTCGAGGAAGACCCACGGAGAAACTCTAAATCCATTGTGTGGAAGTCTGCCTTTGTAGAGCGTCCAGCCCCACCACCCCCGCCCCCTTTTTTCTGTCTCAAGAAATCCACACGTCTGTTCTGCAAAGTTGCCGACCTGGACGTGTCTCCCATGGCCTGGTTTGTTTTCCAAAGCCATACTGTTAATATGCAAAGAAATAAAATTCTCAGATGAGCCAAGATTTCCTTGGTTTTGTTACCATGGTGTCGGTGACCTAGGGGCCTGGTCCTGGGGCCGGGACCAGGAATCTGGTCCCAGGTGAGTTTCCACACTTTAAAAGGGAATTTTCCAGAAGCGGGAGCTTTCACGTGCAGAAGACGGGTCTCCCATCTTATCATCCCCGCCATCCCGGCTGACGTGTTCCTTTAACACAGCTAAGTGAGTCTCTGGGCCTCCTGTAGCCCACAGAGCGGACTCCATCTCTGGGACCATATGAAACACCCTGGTAAGTTTCAAAACTTCCGCTTAACCACATACCAACAACAACTTGCGTCTTCCCTTTGGCTGTTGCTCTCCTCTCTGACCTCACTCTTGAGTTTCCTCAATGGTGGCCTTTCCTAGCCCTTTGTTTCCCTAAGGCAAGAAGACATGTCTATTGGAAGATAACCAGCACCCTTCTTAGAGCTCCCCTGAGGTTTTTTATCCAGCACTCCTCCACTGAGATGTTTTTTCTCCTTCCACGGAGAGGAGCAGCAGCTGGCTACGCTAATGGTTTTAATTTTTTTGCAATTGCATCAAATGCTCACATGGTATTTCTTTGGAAGTACACCAGCCGGAGCTTCACACATATGTGCATTAATCTCAGTGCCCCCCCTCCGCCCCCGTCTGCTAGCTTTAGTTTAAGCCAGCTTTCCCTCCCACAGACAGAGGTTTAAGCAATCCCCTCAAGTCATCGACGGACCAAGGCCATGCACAGAAAAAGTCTGGAGAAGTGGATGGCCCAACTCAATCTCCATGTTCTTTTTCTAGTTAGTTTTCTTTGTAACGAACTTGCACCCACAGCATCACGTCTATGCCCCGCCCCAACTTACATCGCCCCCTGCTGTTAGGAAATAAAAGTGGAGTTTACAGGGCATTCCTTTGCCCCTTGTCGAGAAAACATGAGGAGAGAGTGAGAGCATGGACATCACATTTTCTGGAACAAGTGGCACATTGAATCTATTAAGATTTATATTTACACAAATGTGTTCACTCTGCACAGAGGTTAACCTGAGTTCTGAAATGCTTGTGTGCACTTAATTTAATCGAAAATGATAAAGCTATGAGCTAGTAACATACTGGACACCTCTAGTTAAACCGTGAGCCAGTGGTGGTTAAAAAGGTGGGCTCCCCCACGCCAAGTATCGTTTCTTTATTTTCGCCTCTTTTCCCTACAAAGCATCTTGAAGGAGACTCCGGTGGTGAGACAGGTTCGGACCAAGTCGGTTGTCTTTAACATGACGGGTTCAGCTTTCCCCAAATCTCCAAATTGGAAGCACCTCGAAAGTCCGGTCCTACCCCACCCTCTGTCCCTATGGGCTCCACTCCGGAATGGCAGAGGTCCACAAAAGGATGTCTCAGCTCAAACGCTCCCAGGTCGTCAGCGTTCCTGGCGATTTCCCCAATGCCAGCTCCCTCAAGGCCGCTACTTGAAGTAGTTGAGTCCCGCCACCAGGAAGAACTTCTCCAGGAAGAGTTCCGAGTCCAGCACGGCGATGTGGGCTGCTCGGCCAATCAGGGTGTTGGCAGTGTTGGGCAAGGCATGGAATACGTTGTGTCGGATCAGAGTGCAGCCCTTGGCTTCGACCAGGGGGCTGAGGAGGTTGTTGATCATTTCCGCATAGATGGGCCCTGCGGGAAGGGGAGAGGACAGGAAGGGCGTCGGGGCTGCACGTGGCACAGCAACCTCGAGACAGTCACCGGGCGTGTGTTGGGTTCCTACTCCTAGGAACCTCATGACTTTACTTTTGCTGCTTAAATCATAGAAATGCAATGCGGCTTACCCGTGTGTCTGTCTTTGAGGGCAGTTTTGCACATTTCGATCCTGGCTGAATGGAATGGCACATAGCGGTCTTGGGGAGAAGCCACCAGCACGACGTTTTTAAAATACTGCAGACCTGCAACAAGCCAGGTGGGTGACTTGACCCAGGGAGTTCCAACACACACCCTCTGGTTTGCACATACTGTAGGGACCTGCCCTGGGGTGGGGGGTTGGGGGGAGGGGACAATGCAAGCAGATTCCTCACATGCTACTTGTGACATGGCTTAGGGACCTTCTGGTTGGTGAGGTGGAGAAAAGAATTTGCTACACTGTAGCTTTTGTACCTTAGGAGGAAGAGGAGGGCTTTGTTTTCGTCGGGCATGGGAGCTAAGGAGGCCCATGGCAAGCTACTCTGAACAGCGAGACAAGCAAAGCATAAGGGACAAGAACGCTCTCAGGGGCTAGGAACACTTAGGTGCCTGTAAGGAAATACATCTAGTGTTTTGCTTCCCACTCTCCACCCCAACAGCCCCCTTAAGGCCAGCCCCTGTCATGTCACCTGCTTTAGGAAAACAGCCTCTGAAGCCGCCTCCCTGCCTGCACAGATAGAGGGGTCTTCTACATTGAACAGAGTATATTCCTGCTGTTCTCGGAGCCCATCGCGATCTCCAGGCACTACAGTGTGCCACTTAGGCCCCTCCCAGGACCCCGCTCTGGACTGCAATCAGCCCAGTGTCCCTTCAGGGGACTCGATCACTGGAGTGGGTCCTCTCATCCAAGATCACATCCCAAAAACAATGGCTAGGGTGTCAGGCTGCCTCCATGACAGGCTGGTACAGGGCAGGGGTGTGAAGGCTGGCCCTTGCCCTGCTCTAGGATCTGCACCAGCTCCAGCCCCTCCATGGGTGGGGTCACTCAGGTCTGTGTGGTGACCACACTGCCACCTCACTTCCCCTCTGCCCAGTCCCGCACCCCTCACTTCTTCTCCAGTGGGCATCACCCTGGCAGGTCACCTAACACACAGATGGCTAAGGATCTTGCTGAAAGTCATACATCAGTGCGTGGTGATGCCAGACTCATGTTCAGGGAGGTGCAGAGATGTGAACAGAGCCAGTGTTTAGACACTGAGGGATGACTGGGGACCTGGGGACAGCCCCGGGCCAGGCCGACTTGCCCAGCAGGACTGGGAGGCCAATCGGTGACCTCTGTGCCCAGTCGGGGAACCACTGGTGTCCGATGCTTATTCCCAGACAGCTGGGGGCTTCCACACCTCTGTGAGCTTCCTCACTGCAGAGTGTGGGTGAGGGGGTGCTGTCAGGCCTGCCGGGGAAGGACCCCCATTTCCCCAGTGCAACATAAATAAACAGTGTTTATCTGCCCATTTTATAGGTGGATCTGTACCTGAGTGAAGGAGCTGTGAGTTGGCCCACAGACCCTGAACCTGAGTGACTAGAAAGTTAAAAGATTGGTAGGGAACAGGGGCTCCAGCTCTACTATAGAGGTGAACCCCCTCACACACCTGGGCCCCTATCTGTGACCCCCATCTCACGTCATGTGGCAGGTGGCCCAGGAGTGGCTGAGTTCTCAGGCAGATGATGGTCTCCTGCCCAGTGAAGAGCCTGTGCACGCTGGGCCTCCAGAGGAAATCAAGGGAGCGTGGACGCCACTTGGGGCCGCAGGGGTGGCTCCCCATCTCACGCTCAGGGCCACACCTGGGAGCTGCCCAGAGAGCCACTCACCTGTCTTTTGGCTGAGTTGGTAGAGGAAACACTTGCGCAGATCAGTGTTGTCCCTGAAGGCCAGCTGCAGGAGGGACCCCGACTTCTTCAACTTCTGCATGAGCCACAAGCCTAGGAAAACAAAACAAAAACGAAACACATGAAACAGGGACAGCAAAAGGGGAGAGGTCAGCATTCGATGGGGATGTTTAGTTAGCTTAAAAAGAAGAGCATATCAGCCTTTCTAGAAAACACCAGGAAGTTAGAAGGATGCCTGTATTCTTATGTCCTGGGGGCAGGGCTATAAAACCATCCTGAAAATGACGTGGCGACAGACTCCAGGAGTCACGAAACTGTCCACAGCCTTCGATCTACGCATCCCCCTTCCATAAATCTAAGCTAAGGAAACAATCCTAAATACAGAAAAGTATGTAACTACACTCCTTACAGATCCATGTAGAAGATAGAAAAATTAACACTGACCTTTCATTTCAGAGTCCATCCATTCACCTACTACGGTGATGCTGACACTAACCCTGATGAGTATGCCTATTATGTCCCAATCACACACACACACACACAAATAAGTTTGACAAAACTGCAAGGAAGTCAACAAGATACAATTGTGTGGCTATTGTTTTTATTTCTGCTGTGTAAATGTATTTGCAGACAGATAGGTACAGTGAATTGTACAAAATTACCCTGGATATGCTAGATTGGAAGAATTCTCGGTAATCTCTCTTTAAAGCTTGTCATAATGTTGCAAGATTACTTTATAATTGTAAAAAAAATTAATTGTGGCTTACATCACTTGTTTCTATTGAAAGAGGGCTTCCCTGATTTATGAGGAAAGATGGGGTGACAGAGGAATAAACTTCCAAATAACTCACAAATAATGTCCTTAAAATAACGTAAGAGCAGACACACAAGCCCACATCAGGCGAGGCAAGCACGCAGCCCCGCTTTCCCTGAGTGAGGGAGCAGTGGTGGGCACGGAGCGGGGACCCCACAAGAGGTGACTCTAGATGCCACATCAGGAATGGGGGCAATCAGGACTATTGAAGTCTTCCTTAGGAATATGATTTAATAAACTATTTATTATTACGCAAAACCCCAACGACCTACTCGGGCAGCCATACCCCAAATCATGTCCTTTTCACAGTCACCACCTGTTATTAGCAGCCATATGGTCTGCGGGGCTAGTCTGTCTCCTCATCGTGTCACGTGAGGCCCTTCATCCTCAGGCTCCCACTGGGCGCTTCACTGGCATCTCCTAGCCCTTGGGTCATCCTGTGGTATTTCTGTCATGAAGAGCCCCCTGGGGTTGGCTGATAACACGCTTCTGTGTTCTTACATGTTCCGTTTCTGCTGCACAGAAAACTTGTCCTACTGTGTGCTGCTCTGGAACTTCTGCTCCCCTTTGAAGATTCATCGAGCTTCCCTTCCTTATCCACTGTGAGGTCGCCCCCGCATAGCACAGAGGGGGCTGCGAGAGCCTCGGAGCTGGGGCTGTGCTGTTACATTCCAGCAAGAAGCACAGAATTTGGCTACAGTCAACCTTCCATACCTGTTAACGTTTTTTTCCCCTTCTCCTGTTTAATCTTTAACAATCCTATGATACACACACACACACACACACACATGTGCAAATACACACACGTATGTATACATAATATATGTGTTTATAGAGATACACATATATACATCTATATATCATACATGCATCTATTCTGATGTATAAGCATACATACACACACACATTAGCTCCCCGTTAAAGATAAGGAAACTCAGTAGCACAGAGATGAACTGTCTTGGCCAGAGCTTCACCACAGGCTCGTGAGAAGTGACCTGATGTCAAGCCCGCTGCTCTAGGCTCTGCCCCACAGACTGCCAGCTGAGTGCTAAAGACTGTTTGTTCCCCCAAATCCACATGTTACTAACTACCCCCCCAGTGTGATGGTATGTGGAGGTGGGGCCTTCGGGAGGTGCTTAGATCACGAGTGTGGAGCCCCATGAGTGGGATGAGTGCCCTTATCAGAGGAAACCCCACAGAGCCCCCTCGCCCCTTCCTCCGCCTGAGGTCCAACCAGGAGCCTGCAACCTGGGAGGCCCTCCCCGGACGATACTGGCTGCCCGTCTCAGCGCCCAGCCTCCAGAGCGGTGAGGAATGAACACCTGCTGCTGGCAAGGCCCCACAGCAGCCCGGGTGGACTGAGCCAGCCACGCTCTCTCCTCCACAGCATTATGTCTCTTCAGCCCTTGCCAGCCAGAAGCCAGGGACCTCGCCTTCACACTCACAGGTGGCTGTAGGCAGAAGAGACCTTGGGAGACACCTAGTCTAACCTCGCTCTGTGCACAAACGAAAGGGTGTCTTGCTCAGCCCAGGTGCCTTTCCATCGCCCCACGCTATGAAGACGCTCTGAAGTCACAAGATTCCATCAAGGAGGTCATCTGCCTCTGGCTGCTTGTCCCCTCTGCTCCGACTGAACTCTGAGAAATGATGAGGCTTGGGGCAGCCTTACCTGTACTAACCAGGGTGCTATTGTTGTACAGGGTCCCCAGGTGAGGCCCCGACAGCGACAGGAACGTGTGGAGTTTGTTGAGGTAATACCGGAACCGGGGCCTCGTCAGGACCGATCGGATGATGATGTTACCGAGGGAATGGCCGATGAAGCTGTGGAGAGGGGGAACCGGTGCCAGTGAGTGAGACGTCAAAAGGCCAGGTGTCGGGAACGTGACATTCTGGGAGCGCCAACGGGTCAGCCGCCCTCTGCCTCCCACCAGATTTAGGGGGACTGGCCAGATGAAGGGGGGCCACTAATTCCTCCCCTTTAGGTTTCCGAGCTCTGGCCATGGTAAGCCTGAGACGGCATCTTTGTGAATGGAAGCTTCTGCGCCCAGTGTGGTCAGAGGAGAAGTGTGGGCATCGTGCCCGGCTTTGCACTGTTAGAACAGCCCCCCGCCCGGTGTCCATGTCTCCTCTCAGTCCACCTGGGGTCCTTCCTGAAACACACATCTGAGCACTGAACCATCCTGGTCATTCACAGGATACAGCCCCAATTTTCCACCTGGCTTAGGCGGCCATTCAGGGCCTGGCCCCTGATCACCGCTCCTGGTTCCTTCGTCCCTCTTTCCACCATGAATCTGTCGCATTGCCCGCTCTCAGCCTGCACCGGTGGACCCCTCCTACACGCTCTGTGCCCACCGTCCTCTCCTCACAGGTGCATGAATCCAGCACATCAGTGCTTCCAAATTAAACAATGTGCATGGAAACCCTACTACAGAAAAGGGACGCCACCCTTCCTCTTCCCATGGTGCCCTTTGATTCTTCCCCAACCTCTGCAGGCCTCTGAACCCTCCTTTGTGAAATACAGAGTGATAGTTTATCTCTGAGGCCTAAAGCGGGAAAGCCCTTTAGGACCCACCGCTGTACCCACCCATTCCAAGTGCAAGCTATTCACTCCCACCGGAATCATCTAAACGTGTAAGCCAAGTTATCTGTTATGGTGGAAGGACGCAGTTAGCATCGACAGAAACTCTCTTATTGGGCAGGAATGCATCCCGCCATGTAACACATCCTCTCAGTGCTGGCCCACTCAGCAGAAAAGGAGGCCCCGGGATTTAGAAAGTGTGCAAAGCATTGCATGGCAGCGTCAGGATTCAGACTTGTGAGTGTTAGAAGGACAATAATTCAAACCTAGGAATATTTGATTAGGGCCACATCTCATTCCATGAGCTAGAGAAGGTATATTCTCCTGCACACGTGCTATGACAGATATGGGGGTGCCAAGTAGCCCCACTAGTCACTGCTGCTCTGAGAAGAATCTACTCTATGAAATGTCCCAAGTCACCTTACCCTGGTGGCATACAGAGGACTTCATGCTGACCTGTACACAACAGACACATCAGCCCCATCCCCCACCCCCGCTCCCGCCAGCATGAACTGCCTGAGGCCTCCTTTTACCTTATCCGGGATATGGACAGGTTGTACAGCTGGATGTGCTGAATGATTTCATCCAATAGCCGATCCGTCATGGTGTCAAAGTCTGCAAATGTGTCCATCTGAAAGAGGACAGAGGACACAGTGGGGTCATGTGGGGTTGGAGCAAGGCCAGGTCCCCCATTAAACACCACAGCACATTCCAGGGGTGCGCCTAAGCCCGACATTGGGGTTACAGGTTGGAGGTCAGTGTCAAGAAACAGGGTCTACAGATTGCGGCTCTGGTGAAGAAACTTGGGGACACTGAAGAATCCTCAGTCAGGAGAGCAGCTGACAACAAAAGGGAGAAGTGGAATTGATGGAGAGTAGCGCACGTGCAGAGCCTGCTGCTGCATCATGGGGCCGGTGTCACACATGCGCCCTGGTGCTGCTGTCCCCAGGTCACAGGGAAGGAACTAGGCCCTGAGAGGTGACACGGGGCACGAGCCAGGATTCACAGCCATTCCCACCTGACTCCAGAGCCCACCCCCCTCTCCAGCACAGCCCTTAGGCCACACTGCCATGGGCAGACATCGGCTCTGAGAAGGACCACAAAGCCATCTGTGTTTCAGGAAGGGTGGTCGGAGGATAAGGGACCGTGCAATGTCACCCATGTCTGACTATCTGAAAGGGCAGACATGGAGGAGACACACTAGATTGGTTTATTTAACATCAAGGACTAACTTTTGGAAATGCAGGTGGAAACGGCAGGGAGAGAGATTTGGGGTCAACATAAAAGAAATAGTTCCTCATAAGTGGAGCTGTCCTATGAGGTCGTGGGCTGCCGGGAGCTGAACTGAGCTCCAAGCTACAAAGGGGAACAAAAGGTTTCGTGAGTGTTCGTCAGGGTGAGGGAGAAGAGGGGGTGAGGGGAAGGCCGTTAGGGTTCATGGTCGCCTGACATAAATGGACCTCGAGGTAGCAGAGGCATAAAGCACCCTGATCAGTTTCTTAGTGTCCATGGACGAAGAAAGAACCATGTTCGCAGGCCAGATCTCCTGCTGGCAGGACCTGTGCCTGGGACTTTTGGAGGCTCATGTAAGATGTGACTCCGGGACTCTTTCAGTTCTGATGCTCCGATTGTCATACCTGGTTCTTTTCAGACATGAGGAAGTCCAGTTTGCCTCCAGGAAGCCCCAGTTCTATGAAAGTCTTTACCAGCCGGAGGTCTGCACTGTTCCCTAAAAATGACAAACAGCCCAGCACAGACCCTAGTTAATCATGTAAAGGCTGACATGCAGGGATTTCTTTCCCCTTCTTCTCCCATCCCTCCATTTCCCATTTTTTCATTAAGCAGACAATAACAACTAAAACAAGTCCAACCCAACTGGTCCCGGGCAGCTCCCCGCGCCCACCCCCGGATCAAGCCCTTTCTCGAAGACCCCCCTCAGTGGAATTATTCCGTGATCTACAAGCACGTGGCTTGTGTACATTCCACATACGCCACCTCCTACTGCGGCCACAGCCAATTCTGTCTACTCGGGACGTTACTCGTGGCGCCACTTAACGGCTGACATGGAGCAATGTGACATCCACAAGTCCCCTCTCAAATGTCTCATTTAGTACAGAGACTATCTACAATAGCTCTGCCACTTCCAGGGAGTCAGCGAGTCTCCCAAACGGGCCAGCCGGGGTGCAGCTATCTACAATAGAATCAGCGTCGCCCTCAGGGACAGGAGCCATGGGTGCCACCTGCTCCAAAGTGACCATCAGGGATGGAGGGCTTAAGAATTGGAGGCCGCTACTCATAGCAGAGGCACAAAGAACACATTTCGTGTCTCCCTTCCTTCATTCCATCCATTCATTCATCTACGCATTTCATCTACACATTTCATTTGCTCAACAGATTCTCGTGCCAGAGAGATCTTTCCTCCGGGAGCAAGGCCACGCCAGTGCCATAGACCCGGCATCCTTACGTCATCCCCCAGTAGCTCACGGGACATGTGCTGAAGGAGTACCTGACCCAGATTCACCCCTATATGACCTCCATTGTTCATAGCACAGCGTTTCGAGGAGGAGGCCTTTGGGGGACTCACCGTCCAGGCCGTGAACGCAGACCACCAGGTGAATCCCCTCTTCCAAATTTTCTTCCTCTTCCTCTGGTGGGAAATACGGTATATCAGAAGCTAGTACGGACAAGTCACTGTACAGAAATCCATCAATCTTCAGCTCTTTTTTAAATTTTTCTTTGGCCTGATAAAAACTGGAGAACACACTAATTAATCACAAGCCACGCTGTGCATTGCCATGTCGAATAGGAGATGAGATGAGCTGGGATGCAGGAGCGATGGACATGAGGCCTCAGGGGAGATGCTAGTGAGGGGAGCTTGGTTCTGAGCAAGGAGCGGGAGGACACACTGGGAAACCCCAAGGCTGCATTGCTTTGGGTCCCGTAGATTTCTGTGCGGCGCCTGCATTGAATGAGGCATCCAAGATTCTATCCAGCGGCAAGGATCCACACAGTGTTTAAAAAGTCCTCCCCAGAGTGAACGCTTCTTAACCTGGCCTACGAAGCCGCCATGACATGGCCTCCACCCACTTCTCCAACATCATCTCCAAGCCTCCAAAAACAACACATTTCTCATCCTCCCTCGCGTGAATTATGTTGCTTGGCTTCCGTGCCTCCGTGCATTTGGGTCTATTCTGCCAGAAATGCCTTTTCCCACCTGGTCACCATGTTCTCTGTCTGGTCATCGGACAAGATGGTTGTTACGAGCCTGGGCTCAGGCATCAGGCTGCCAAGGTCAGAGTCTCAGCTTTGACACCTCTGGCTGTGGGCCAATTACTTAACCTCTCTTCATTCCGTGTCTTCGTTTGTAAAAGGGGAATGGGATCAGTGTCTAATTAATAAAGTCATTCTCTGTGTTAAATGATATAATCTATGCAAAATGTTTAGAACAGTACTTGAAACAGATTAAATAGTAAAAAAAAAATGTTATCTATTACTAGCCATATCATCATCACCACCATCGTGTCTCATATTTTCTTTTCAGTTTCGGTGTCATCTTCAAAAAGCTTCGGCCACCATCTCTGTTGACACTCGCTGTCCCCAGTCATCAGGTCCTTCCCCTCCTGGCTCAGCTATGCACACAGGAGCCGTCCCATTTTCCCCACGCCCTCATTTACTCCTCTCATCCTCTGTCCCCCTGATAGGCTGTAAATACAATAACACCCAGGATGGCACTGGCCGGGCATCAGAAAGTGCCTGCTAAGTGTTTGTTACATTGACGACATGGGCACCTCAAGGGTATTTAATATTCTTCGTAAAATGGCGATCCACAGTGGGCCTGTCTGTGTAATTTCTTTTGCCAGTATCACTCATATGTCATTCTTCAGCATTTTGCAAAAGAGTAAATAAGATGGGATGCTTTGATAAGATGATTCTATACTATACTTAATCAAATATATAATTTATAGGTGAGGGAGTCATCTGAATACAAACCCAGCACAAGGGTGAGGGGTGGATTCTGCCATTGCAGAAGGAAAGATAAACATAAGGGCCACACGAAAAGGGGCTCACGGGGCCAATCTGAAGAAGCCGTCCTGTCCCCCAAAGGTGCAAAGTTAGAGGTACCATGATGCTCATGAGAGAAGTGCTCATCATAATAAAAACTGAAAAAAACTTAAATGCCCATCTTTAAAGGATTGTGTTAATAAGTCATGGTCCATCTACACAATGGAATATTGTTTAACATCAACATGATAATGCAAAACCAGGTTTTAAACATATCCAATATACTAAGCTGAAAAAACTTAGTGTGCACAGGATTATCCTATGTTTGCAATAAAAGAAAATACAAATAGAGATGCAAATAGAAAAACATGTGGAAGAACTTACACAGTGGCCATATTTGAGAGATGGGCTTATTGATAAGTTTTACTTTTTTATGCTCTTCTACGTTTCTGACCTGTATGATGTGAGTGCATGATTGAGATGAGAACAGAACTGAGTATCTCAATTTTGAAACAGTCTGCATGACATTGAGAGCTATGTGCTAACATCTCAGAGACTGTGCTGGGGAGGGAACCCCACCAGCACACTTACCTAAACATCCTCTCGCTGACTTCATCCCGCAAGTTGCTGGAGTGAGTAGACACGACCCCAAAGGAACCCACAGGTTGATGAGTGATGGGAACAGGGGTCTGTCTGGAGGAGAATACAGCCCTGGCAGGGGTCTCCTTGGGCACAGAGGAGAAAGGGAGGCAGGTGGCAGTGCAAGACACAGACAGGTTGACGACCTCCACGGCCGTCAGGCTGTCCAGAGTGAAGGTCTCTGCAGGGGTCAGGTGGGACACCATGATGGAAGCGCCTGCCCTTGGCTCTTGGTTCCTCTGAACTTGGAAGTCAGTGGAGTGAGTCACAGTGCCTGCTTCGTGTCCAGCCTCCAGGAAGGTGCTCGCTGTTCCACTCGAAGCTCTGTCGTCACTGATGAAAGGGGAGCTGCTTCGCTCACCGGCTGAATCCGGGTTGGTGGCATCAATAGCTGATGTACGACTCGACCCAGGCACTGTGTGACAAGTGGGGCTCTCAGCATCTGAGCTGTCGCTGTTGGAAAGAGCTCCTTTCCCCGCCTTCAGGTCTGCAAACATGCTCTTTGGGGGCTCCATTCGTGCTCCAGGAAAAGCTCTGTCCCTCGGGTTTTCAAGGGCTGCGACATATGGCCCTTGTAAGTTAAGATCTTTGGCTTCAACACCTGGAGGGTTCTCGGTCCTGCCGTCAAGGCAGCAGGGTCCTTGGGGGTCAAAGTGGCTCTTGTTCCCTTTGGGGATGTCCATGTAACCAGGGCCCTGCTGGGGGGCAGCATCCAAAGCCACCTCCACGAGACGATGGGCCGCCTCAGCGTCCTGGGTGCTGGAGCCACCGCCAAGTTGAACGCCCCGTCCTGGAGGCTCTCCGCTCTGGAGGCGCACAGCTGGAGCTTCCGTAAAACCTCCCCCTTGCCGTCCAGCAGCCGTGTCTGCAGCGGGCTCCTCTGGGCTGCTGATCTGGGGTGCAGACACGGACTTGGTCAGTTTGGTGAGTGCCAGCTCCCGCTCCTCCTCCTCAAAAGGCAAAGAGCTGATGGAGGTGAGGGACGCCTGGATGCCACTTGGCAAGCTCGTGTTGCTCTCCGTGCGGCCGCCCTCCAAGGAGTTCCTGTGCAGGGCCTGTCTCCGCACCAGCTGGTGCAAGGCTTCCCGGTCACTGGGCAGCTCCAGGGCCCTGCTTCGGGCCTCGGACCAGGCCACGGAGCTGGGCTCACTCTCAATGCCTGAGTCAGAGACGAGGGAAGAAGACCGCTTGATTTCCGCAGAAACCACTGACACTTCCTCCTGCTCCTCTGTGGGCGGGTCCTTGGGGGAAGCCCTGACATCCAGGGAGTCCCTCCATGCAGCGTTTAGTGGGTCGCCGGGCTCACTGGCGGGGAGCTTGAGGCTTAGCAGCGTCCTTCCGTCTCGGTCAACTCCCTTCTCTACAGTCCTTACCTCGTGGGGCGCTGTTTTCTCTGAAGAGATAGCATATGGACGACTCCCACTTGCCTCCCCTTCACTTAGCAGAGTTCTGTCTACTTCACAGTTGTCCCGAAAGCCCCCATGCTGAGCACCAGGGGCCGCTGTGGGTTCAGCTCTGCGGGGGCGCTTAGTGCCGGACTTCACATCCATGTAGGTGAGTGCATCCTCTGGGCCTGGACTCCTGGGCAGGTCCTCATCTGTCAGGGGGTGCGTCCTGACATCAGGCCCTTGGCCAGGCCAACATTCATCTTCAGGCACACCTTCTTTGTTCTGGAATTCCCCAATTGTCAGATACACCTGAGATTCAGAACACACGTCCACGGGATTTGCCTTGGTTACATTCTCATCCGGTTCCGGACACCTCATCACCTCTTCATCAGAGTCCGTTTGGGACGGTTTCATGGCGGGCAAGACGAGGCATTCCCTTAAAGGCGATTTTCTATTTACAACCTGGTTCTCTTCCCTGTGTTTTAGACTCAGTTTTGTGGGACTTGTTGCTGGGACATCAAAGTTAGGGTAAACACTCAAATTATGCCCTACAAAAAGACAGGAAAAAATGAAATATCGTTTAAGAATCTATAGTCACAAATTATTCAAATGCCTGATGGTAGCATGAAGAATTTGGCTGGGCTTTGTTCCTGGTTCCTAGAAGATAGCCTCTAAATTCTTGGAATTTCCCAAATGATAGGAGTGTCTTTGTATTCATGACGGGCCCTGATAGCTTACACTAACCAGGGGACTCAGGGTGGGTCCTCTGATAGTTTATGCTAAGGAGATGACTCAGGGTGGGGGCTGGCCATGCCAGAAAGACCCACCATGCAACCAGCTGGCCAGGTGATACCAGTGCAATCTCTGTGAGGACAGGTGGGCTGGGGATTGAGTTCAGCTGTGTGGTCAGTGATTCAATCAATCACACCTACATAATGAAACCCCAATAAAAACTCTGGATTCTGAGGCTTCAATTCCCATATACACCAAGGAAAAGAAGGTGGGCTGGTCTTCTATTTTCTTTAAATCCTCCATATGGTTTAATAGAAGTAAAACAATTATAATCATTATTGAATGTTACCTTGAAGTAAACCATTGAGACACTTAAACGCTGCAAGAGACTCTGAGACAGCCTCATCTCATACCTTTGCATGAATTTTATGGTTGCGTCAAGGATTAGAATAATGACTGTAATGACTGTAATGTAACAATGACTTCCTCAGCTGGACACGTGCTTTGCATCTTGAGAGACTAAGCAAACATGCCTCCCTCTGGTGGTATGTCCCCACACTCTACAGCAAGTTAGACGTTCTCTGTTGCAAATTCCCAGCATCACCTCTGTGCACATGTACTGTCACACATCTACCACCACACTACGACCCACTGTGCATTTCTTGGTCCCACTGAAGAGGAGGGTTTGTTTTATGAATACTTATTTTCCCAAGGGTAGCATCATGGCTAGCATGTAGTCAACTGATTGTGTTCATCAAATGAACTGAGAACAGAGCAGCAATGTAGCAAAAGAAAGACGTATCACCCTCATTAACGATTGTGTGGGTTTGGAAAAAAATACAAGTTCAGGTCATTTAGTCCCACAAATAGCACACTGGCATGTGCTACAGGTAAAGCCGGATACGAGGCCATGGGTTAGGAAGAGGAGAATGGAGGATGAGTTATAATCATACACCCATGTCTGCCTTCAAGGGATTAAAAGTACTGAGAAGCATATGCATGTACAGTAGAGTTGGCTCTCCCACCAAAAGAATGTGGCTGTGTCCTGGAGAGTAGGAATTAATCTTCTTCCAAGAAAAAGGTCATAGGTCATATTAGGATGGGAGCAACATGGACAAAGGCTGTGAAGTCTGGGGTGCACGGTCTGGTCAGGCTTGGTTAAATCCACGTGAATGGAGCAAGAGTGTGCAGAGGAAGTTGGGGGTGGGGTGGGGTTAGACAGGTAGAGAGAACCCACAATAGGGATGAACTCGAATGCCCTGTATGAATGAGGAGTCTGGTCTTTATATGACAGGTAACAGGTGGATTGGTGGATTCTTGGGAGAGGATCAGGAAGCCCAGAGAGAAAGTGGACGGTAGAAACAGCAACAGTTCGCTTTCACTACTACAACTAGGGGAGAAGGAAAGTAGCAAAGGATCTAATTCAAAGAGAATGGACTTGGAGCCAGGTATGAACGAATGGTATCAGTTGACAAGCACTCATAACTTCCTTTGTGCTAGCCACTCTTAAGTGTTCTGTGGACGGACCTATCCACTGCTATGGAATAAAATATACAACTCTTTGGCCCAATTTCACACAGTTACTAATTGTTGGGGGAAAAGATTCAAATCCAGGCAGTCTGGCCAACTGTTGAAGCCTTAGGGAAATCATTCAATCCCCCTGGGACTGAGGAGCGAGGGGGTGGGTGGAGAAGGGATCACAGGTAACAGAGACAGAATTTTTGAGTGCCCAGCACACAGCAGGTGCTCTAGCCCAGGCACTATAGCAAACCATGGATGAATGTGATTATTTTAATATAGAAAGGCACCTCTTTGACCCCTTTTTCACTAAAAGAATGGAATGCCAATCTGAGGACCTCATTGCAAGTTGTAAATATGTAGGTCACCAAGCCTTTCAGGAAAAAGGAAATAGTTCTTTATTGGCCGATGCTTTTGCCTTGGGATTAAAGAATCATCAAAGCACATTGCAAAAGAACAAGGGGGCCTAGGGAAGCTTTAATTTGAGTGGGGACACATAACTCTGTAAAAGTTGTTTTGGGGGTAGGGGTGGGTCAGGTGAGAGGTCTGTGGGGAGGAGCCTTGGGGAGATAGCCAGGCCTCTGAGAGCCACCGCCTTCTAGGAAGATGGGAACAGAAACGCTTGGGTCTCCACATCGCTGAGGTCTGCAGCCCATGCACAATACAGAGGCTGCAAGAGATGCTGACCCTCACGTTCTCTGTAGATGTGGACCACACAGGGCTTACAGGGACCTGCGTGGACAGACGTGTAGGACTCTAGGACACTGACATGGCAGACGGTGGGCAAGGGCTGGGCAGGGAAGCCCCAGAAGGACTGAGGTTGACTTTCCAGCTAACGCTATGTGATGAGTGGCGTTCAGCTGACATGAAATTGATGTATAAAAAAAATAAAGATAGGCGATATAATGGCACTCACAGTTGAGGGACTGAGATTCCTAGCCACTAGGGTATCTATTAATACGCATAGAAAAAAAAGACTATAAGGCAATTTGCAACAAAGCCTAATTAATAATGATAACATTAGAGGGTCTGATAGAGGGTGCTTATTCTAAATTTCTTCTCTAACTCTTCAAATTTTCTGGAGTTAAATTATATTAACTATAATGAAGATGAACATATTTATGTACACACACACACACACACACACACACACACACACACAGAGTCGCAATGCGAAGTTTTAAGCTCTGAGCAGCTGGGGTGGTTGCCATCTCTACAGCCGGTCCACAATTCAGCTGTCATACCCAGTGCTGACACTAGGTGTCAGGGTACAACTAAGAACCAAATAGCATCAGCCCTTTGCAAGGTTGCTCTGTCCTTGGAAGTCACCTAGACTTTTAAGACACCCTACAAATCTCCCATTGCAGATGCTCTGAAATATAAGTGACCCCTCATTTATATGATGAGCTCCCATGCATAATGTTTGAAAGTGCCTCACAAAGGTGGCAGGGCCATGGGCTTTGAGGATGGAGCGACTTGGCTTTGGATGTTGCCTTTCATGAGCTGCATGATCTTCAAATACATACTTCTACTCCTGCCTCAGTTTCTCTCTGGGAACCAGTGCTTGTGAGGTTTTGGTTAGAGGATTAAAAAGATAAAGCCCATAAGACCTCCAGCAAAGGGGCTGGCACCTTCTGGTCCTTTAAGGGACCAGGGGTCTAGTTCAGCTTTGTCATCTGTAATAGTGTGTTGATTTCCATGACAGAGCCGTGTGTGAGGGGGTGGGGACAGAGCACTGACATTCACTTCATGTCCAGTTTGCACCAGGCTCTCGCCAGGTGACCTACCAGCTCATTAACAAACGATGCGACAGCAGCAAAACACAGTGCACGCTCATACATACACACAAACAAAATACACACAAACATGCTATCTTTTCTCCCTAAAATGAATCACTCATCCACTGACGCATATATGGATGCAGTCCACTTTCTCAAATACCTTGCTTGGCTCCTGGCATAAAGCAAGCACTCCACAGTAGTCTGACCGAATGCTACTCAAGTTTAGCTAGGAATGACTTTATATATTTGAATTGCACATTCAAGGTGAGAAAGGATCTCCATCCATCCATGGCTCATGCACTCTGATGAGAGAGGGAATTAGGCACCCATTTTGTAGGTGGACACACTGAGGCACTGGGCACCATTTTGCATCAGAAGCAGTCGGGAAGTTCCTATTTACTATAATTGTCCTTTTGTTACATTGATTTGTCAGTTTCACCAAAGCAAAGTCATTTCACATAACTAGCTTAACCTTAGTTTTTGCATCTCCTCCAGAAACTAACAAAGCGTTTCTTCATTAATTTGGTCCCACGGCTGTTGGCACAGGAACAGGACAACTGAGTGCACACCCGTGGCAAGCCCTGTTCTTGAGTGTCCCCAGGACAGAGACGACTCACCTGTCGCAGGGCAGTCCACGTATCTGTCCTCAAAGATAACGGGCAGGGTACTCCAGTCGCCGTCGATGTCCAGGCACTCCGCGGGCAGCGGGGGCATGGTGGTGAGGTACTCCGAGTCCCGGACATCCACAGACAGCTGGCTGTGGGTCTGTATTCTGGGGAAAGCACGGGTGAGCGTCCAAGGAAGATTTAAATGCTTTAAAATCGCCTCCCCACCCACCCCCAATCCCAAGGAGACATTCAGAAAATGGTCAGCAAACCCTGTAGACCAGAGTTGAGTGTGGAGTCCTTGTTTTTACTCTTCAGAGAGCTAGGTATTCAGCATTGATGAGGAATTGGGCCGTACTCCCGCCTCATCACTTTCTAGGTCCTCGCTTTGATTTGTTTATCTTTACTTGTCACCACCTAAAACGATATAATTTCCATCCTGCCTGTTTCTCCACTAACATGAGTGAGCTATGAGGACAATGCCATTACTCTGTCCCCTGCCGTGTCCTCTATGGCTGTGTGTGCAGTCACATCTGTGTCACTCGCTGGCCCTCACCTAGTGTTTCTGAGCAGTCTGTGGCTTACACGCTGCATTCCATAGATAGGGACGTTCTCAGTTCGGTCCTCACATTTAAAGGAAGATAAGACTAGGTGAGGTTTAGAAGACATAAAAATAAAAACAATAAAGAAACAAGAGTGACGTAAAAATAACGTTCTCAGGGACCCACTGGACATAAATGGAGGAACAGGACTTTGAACTTGGGTTGGCTGAGATGAACGGGAGAAGGGGCTTTGAACAAGGCTGTCTTGGCTGCCTACTTGTGGAGTGGCGTGGGCACGCTATGGGTTACTTACAGGTTTTCCTGGAAGGTCAGGACTGCAAGTTTTTGGTGCTCCATGTAAAAGAAGGCCTCGGAAAACCTTCGGACCTGAGGAGTAAAATCATGTAGACCGTTTAATTCGTTCGGTGGATACTACCTTGGTTTTGTTTTCTTTAATAAGGAAATCGAGGCCCAGGGAGGTAAGTGGCAGATACTAAGGAGAGGAGAGCTGAGCCCACACCCAGAGGTGACGAAGCATCAGGCTTTCTCTTCTCCCACAACGGCCAGCCCGCCCTCATTCACAGCTCTAGCCCGAGCCTGGTTTACGGGCACAGTTTAATGCGTGTTTGAATGTTCTCGCATTGCTTTCTGTCATTTTTATATTTAGGTCTTATTTCTTCTACTAGAATATAAGACACTTGAAAACAGGGACCATAAATAAAGATAGATGAAACAGAATTTGCAAAGCCAGTCATGCGCATGTGTCCCGTAAGCTCGTGTGGATTCAGCTGTTTGGTCCTCTTGCTGTAAATGAGGAGACCACCATTTTTTATGACGCATTAGTACTTGCTCATATGCATGCAAGCCAGAGGCAAAGAAATACACCTGGGGTGATGTCTTACATTGGAAAACACCTTTTCAAAACACTTACAGAGCACTTGTAATACCCCTTGAGACGGACTCTGCTATCATCTGGTCGCCAAGGGAGGCATTTTATGGATGGTACAGCCAGGGTTTGAGAGGCTCAGTGAGCTCATAAAATCTCAGTTGCAAGTTCATGGTGGCGCCAGGACTAGCCCTCAGGTCTATGGAAGCCAGTCCCAGTTTGTATTCTGCCTAATGAACTAACAACCGCTGTGACGCTTCCTCGAGAGCTCACTGGCCCGTGAAGAGAATTCACACCACGGGACGCCTTACCCTCAAGGTGTGGTGCTCCTGTGTGAGATAGCTGGTCACCTGGGAGTGGAGAGTCACCGCGTCTAGGAACTGGGTCCACAGAGCCATGAGGTGGGAGGCGAGCCAGGCAAGGTCCTTACTTATCTGCTCGGCTATCTTCTCTGGGTGGTTCAACATCTGGGGAGGCAGAAAGGTGGCGGTCAAGCACCCCCGCCCTATGAAGCCTCTTCCTTACGTCTTAACTGACTCCACTGTTTTCTCTGGACACGACTGGCTATGCCATTACATCCTGAACTTAGCACTCGGTAATCATTACAGCTTCCACTTGTTAGTATTTCCTATTAGGCATTTTATATATGCTCCCTATTTAATCCCTACAATTGCCAACTGTGGAGAGTTGCTGCGATCTTCATTTCACAGAACAATTAAACGAGAGTCAGAGAGATTAAGGAGTATGGCCAAGGGGACACAGCGCTGGGATTCAACCGCAGGACTGTCTAACCACAAAGCCACAGCCCCACCCGGCCTCTTCATAACAGGTGTTGTCAGGATGTCGCCTGGGAAATGAGAGTCTTTATAACCTCACAGAACAGAAGCGGCTGGTGGTTTCCACATGTTGGTGCTCAGAGCACCGCCACCATCTTCCCCCATCACTCTACCTGTCTTACGGAGGCTCCCAGGTTGCCTTAACTAATGCTTGAAGGAGCCCACACAGCGAGAGCCTGCAGCCTCAGGGAGAGCCTTGCGGTGGCTTCAGTTGAACTAGGAGAGCCATCTGCCTGGCAGTAATGTCAATTCTGGAGACGTGAGAAAAGAAATCAAGCCTCTGAGGAGAGGCAGGGAGCCGGCTGCCAAGACCTGACACTGACTCCGAGGCTTGAGGGAGTATTCGGTGTGAGTTCTCCACGACCCAGGCGCATGTTTAGATTCAATGGGGACACGGGCATGAAGGAGAGAGGGTCTCTGCCCTCAGGAAGCCTCATTTGGTGGAGGAGATAGGACGGCGGGTTAATAAGTCTGAGTGGTGGGGACCTCTCTGCCATGGATGCTATAGCAGGGCCACACAGCCACAGACACTCCAAACCCCACCTCTACCCCCTGCTCTGCACCATGCCTCAGTTTCTTCATCTGTAAAATGAGTATGCAAAGCAAATAACCACTTATTGGGTATAATAATACACAGGGAGGCTAAGCGCAACACCCACTAAATCATTGGAAGTCCCTTTGGCTATTTTTGGCTAAAGGCTGATGCTGGGTGAAGACATACTAGGTGGAGTGAGGCACCTAAGAGAAAAAGAGGAAGTTAGCACACAGTAGGGCTCTTTAATTGCTGGGTGTTGTCACTTTATAGTTAATGACTGGCTTCCAGATACATCATTCGGCTCTAGCATCCACAAGCTGCTTCTTCCAAGAGGGAAGATCAGTCTTTGATGACTCCGCAAGCTACACAACTCCAAAACGAGACAATCGCCCTTCCTTTCTTCTGATAGAAACATTACTTCCAGCACTGGCTCAGCTGGGAGGCAGGGGTCAAACAGGGAATGTCCTCTCTTGGGGCAGTCCTCTAATCCATGGCCAATGGTATTTAGATGCAGAAAAGTAAGGACCTGATTGATGGTGGGGGTGGGGGTGGGGTCATGGTCAGTCGCTGAACAAGCTGCAGGCCGGAGCATGAGGCTGTCAGGTGCACGAGCCTTAAAGATTCGCGCGCCAGTTATCCTCACTAATGAGCGTCAAGCTCTGTCATGCACACTCGGCACCACTGTGCCCCGGACCACGCTCCCTGCCTGCCCTCTGGCTGCCGTCTCTCTGGCCCAGCGCATGCGCATTGCCCAGCCTCACTCACCTGCCTCCAGGGGCCGGAACACCCAGCTACTTTCCACGCAGCAGGCCCTTGATGGGGCGACACGCTCTCCCTGGAACAGCCTTTTTCTCTCACCCCCTTTCTCCCTGTCCTCACCACTCTGGACTTGTCTGATCTCCACCAGGCAACTGTTTAAGGAGTTAGTGCAGTCCCCCTTGTTTCTGATGTTTCCTTTGAAACTTCTACTGCACCCCCTGCTATGTGCTAATGCACATCTAAGACTGACCTCCTTGAAGTCAACTTGAACTTGCACAGACCACACGCATGCACCACTAACCGTACGTAGCTTGTTTGACTTTCCACATCCCTCCTTGCACGCTGAGCTTTGGCCTCCTCCATAGTCCCACCACCTGCACTGTGGGTGATGGATAGTAGAAATTCGGTAACCCTTTATTGGCTGAATCAGTAACTTTGCATCAGTGAGAGGTACCCCATGTTTCCATAACTGGGCTTCCCTCACTGGGCTTCTTCTCCTGTCACCCACAGCTCTCCCCCTCCAATATAACATGATTTCTGAGCTCAGCCACCAGAGTGAAAAGGAGAAAAAGAAAAGCTATTAGTGAAATATGTCTTTGGGACAACTATTTCCCCTCCTAGTTGATTATAGAAATAGCTCCAGATAAGGCTAAGGAAGCTCCTAATTAAGTGCCAAGAGGACTTTCCACCTCTCACGGATGTTGAGCCTGTGCAATCAGAGATGATGGGAGTGGAGGGGATTCTCTGGCAAGACCAATCGCAGCCCTTCATGCGAACGAGGAGGTGATTTAGGCCCAGTGCAGGCGGGAAGGGTGCCCCCTAGTGGGTTTTCAGAGTTTAGCTACTATTCCAGCTGTGGTTCAGAAGTTCCAGGTGTACCATATCTCCTGGAAACACCTTAGAAAGGCAGAATCTCTGTCCCACGCCAGACCAAATCAGGACCTGCATCTCATCAAGGCCTCCGGGTGAGTCATATGCACATTGAAGTTTGAGAAATTCTAAAATTAGAAAGGGACATAGATGCTTCTCAAAGGAGTTGCCTCTAGCTGTTTTGTTGCTCGCTCCCTGGGGACCTGGGCGGGCTCTACATAATCAAAGCTGTGAGTTGCCCTCTAGACTTCATGGTGAACAGCAATAGTGCGAGGGACTGTGGCTGGCCAGGGAGGAAGAGGTCTCGGTGATCACAGGGCCAGTTTCCTCAGCTAGGAAACAGGGCCGATAAAGCCTACATCTTCAGATCAAAACAAGGACCCACTGAGAAGGCATGTGGTGTCCCGATCAATGGGGTCACCCTCTTGAACCACCTCAACACGATGGTTTGGGGCTTAAATAAAATAATTTAAAAACCCTCTGGCAAGGAGATTAGGAAAAAACAAGTAAACAAGAGAAGCAAAACTCAGCCTGCCCCAATCGGTAGCCAGTGACTTATTTGTAGCATTTCCTGTTAGGAGGGTGCGGCTCAAGGAAAGACCATCCGACAATTCAGGGTTTCCCAGATGTCTATGGGGGGCCAACCAGGGAGAATTTTTTGCATGACAGGAAACCCTACATTTCTGTATTTTTAAAGAAAATGGTCAACTGCTTTCTGGTAGATACTGAGCATGTGCTGAAGCTTTTTTCTGTGTGAATGGACATGGTTGAGTTTATTGGAACCTTTCCATTCACTGTGGAGAGCACGCCTGGCCCTTTCCTATCAGGCCACACGGCTGGCAGGGATCCTGTCACCTGCTCCAACTCACCGTTCCAGCCCGGCCACCCACAACCGGCTTCACAGCGTCCGCACTGCAGCCAGAGTAGACCAGAAACGCCCGTGGTGCTACCGCCACATCCACGCTTGCCCCGGGCTCTGCACGGTTGTGCGCTACCTGCCGCCCGGCAGTTCCACTTCTTCACGTCCCCGTCCTCGGGCAGCCCTGCCTGTCACCCCCCTGGCCTAGCCCTGACCCCACTGGCAGCGTCTGCCCACTGTGTGAACAATCTGTTCCACAGGAGGCTTCTAGTCCTGAGGTCTCCGCCACCTTTGCATTCCCAACACAACACAGTGGATGGCACATAGTAGGTGCTAATAAATGTCTATATGACTCACATGAAGTAAAGATAGACACGCTTTGGTCCACTGCTGTAGAGCTCTATGCTTGCAAATTGTCTTAAGTCACCTGAAGAAGAATGCAACTGTGGCTGTGTGCGTGAGCGCCTGTATGTTTGGCCACTAGGTGGTGATGGCCGCCTCTAAGAGCTCTGTGGGCTGTGAGCGCACCTTCTAGGGATGTTGGTTAGGAAGGGAGCTGTTTCTCCCACTCCAAGCACCAGGCCAGCCCTTGGGCAAACCACAGAGTAGGCTGACGCCCACCCCCACCCTCCATTTTCTCCCTGTCGCCCAACCACACCCCTGCAGCACTCAGCTAATTTGGTGGCTTTTGGTCAAATAAAACCTGGGCACCACCATCACTGCAAACCGGGGGTGGTGTCCCTACAGCTTGGGGCCCGGTGCCTACGGAGGAAGGTCACCTGTTGGCTCCTGATGAGATACATCTGACAGATCCATTGGCTACCTGAGTTCTCACCTGGATGGGTGCGGGGACCAGGTGCAGCAGCACGGCAGTGGCTCACAGGTGGCCTTGGGCTCAGGCCCCAGGCCCACAGACAGCTCAGTGGTTCAGGGGCTCTCAGGAAGCCACACTCCTCTGCGTCCACTTGTGGCTACATGAGTGGGGACATGTCCGTGCCTCCCCTGCACTCTCAGGTCTGCTGGGAAGGCAGTGACAGTACATGGGGGCAGGGGGCCAGCATCGAGGCAGTGGAAGCTGGCATCGTCATTGTCTTGCTGTCAATGTCATTGCCTGAATTTCCTGCCTACAGACACACTCTTTCCCTCCGTTTCCCACACAGACCCCCCCTCCCCGAGCCTCTCACCCTCCTTCATGGCTCCCTGTGACCTGGGGGTCAGTTCAAGGTCTGTGCTTGTGGGGTACGCAGGCCTCTTCATCGTTAGCTCAGGTTCCCCCCAGAGCCTCAAAGGAGCCCCGCTCACTGAGGCACAAGCACAGCCCTGCGCCTGCGCCTCTGCCTCCAGCTCCGTGGTCTGAATGCCCTGGCACGAGAGACAGGCCCCTTCATTTCCTCCTGGCTTAGCTCCAACGCAGCCTCTTCTCGGAGGTCCACCAGCCACTGCCACCTCACACACAGAGTCAGAGACACAGCCTCCTGGGGTCCCATGACCACACGGGTGTCTGTGCCCACCTGTAACCCTGCCGCGGGCGAGGCCCTTCGGGAGGGGGCTAACGAGCGGCCGTGATGCTGTGTGCCAGGCTCTGTGCGCATAACGGCCTCTGTCACCTAGGACACGAGCCAGCATGACAGGGTGTGGAAGTGCCCCAGAGGCTGTCAATATGGTGAGGTGCATTTGCCCAGCATTTATTAAGCGTGTATTCTTGACACATGCTTAATGAATTTGGGGCAAATGCTCAGTACTGTTTTCACCATCATCACTGTTGTTGAAGCTCAGCTCCTGCCACATGTGACGTCATCTGAGCACACGTGCAAGGCCTCTGTCACCCTCCGTGAGAAGCACATAGTCAGCAGTCAGTCAAAGCCTGTTCAATGGATGGGTAACAGGCAAATAAACAAAGGGGGTGTGAGCTCCAGGATACAGAGACCTGCTAACATGGTTCGTTTTTCTAAAATATCTAGCACAGAGCTAGGCACACAGTAGGTGTCCAGGAGACACATAATGATTTAGGGAAAAGGGAGAGAAGGGTGTTTCTTCAACCCAGAGTGAGGTTACGAGTTCTGGCTTTCTCCTCTGATTTCTGCATCAAGCATGTGGCCACGCTGGGCCTGAGTAACTACAGCCATTCCGACCTCAGGAGCCAGCTCTCTGATTACCTGGAGCTCGGAGCACAGCTGAGACAGCGTTTCTTCAACAGCAAGGGACTCTAGGAAAAACAATAACAACATGAGATTCAATGGACACACCCTGAAATGCAGCAGTTGCTAACGGCATGAAAGACGCATGGGTGTGTCAAGCTGGCATTGGAGTCACAGGAAGAAACACAAGTCCTGAGGACGACCCTTCTCTCTGTTCTAACTGCCCATGGGGGTCGTGTCTATGGGAGGAGATGCCTGATTTGGAGCCACGTGACTTCACACTCCATAAACGTCACCAAGGCCTCTGGGTGCAGTTCCAAGTGATTCCATGTTCTTTGGTGCTTTCGCACACAGACACACTCACGCACGTGTGAGTGACATTGGTGAGACGTGGATTTGTGTCTCCAGTGTCCAGATGAACAGCTGGGAGTCCAGACAAGAGGAGCGGCAGAGCTGAGCCCACTGCCCAGCCCTGCGGACGCTGATATTAACCATCATCAGAAGCTTCCACACTATCTATCGAGAGGGGAGCCTGTGACCCTGCCGTCTCACCAGCAGGAGCCCAGTGGCCTCTGGCCATTTGCGATTTAATATTCACTCTTTTGCCTGTGTTTAAACCAGGCTTTAGCCCCCATAGTGCCATGGTCAGTGGCGTGCACTTGGCTAAGGCATGGGTTCTAATTAAAGCATCGTTGCCCAGGTGAGTAGGGCAACCCTTGATGAACACACACCTATCCACCTGGCAGCTGGCCTCAAGTCTGTAAACCCCGCCAGGCAAAACGGACTTTTGTCATACTCGTCACAGCTGTGTCCTTGGTGTCTGGCACAGAGTAGGTGCTCAATAAAAACATGACAGTGAATGAACGAACCAAAGCTACTCAGTTCCTTTGGATAAAAAGAAGTTAAAACAGAAGTCACTTGCGACTGCACAATCTCCACTTTCCTTCTGAGCTGTACACACTGGCTCTGGTTCTGTGTGTGTCTTTATTGTGTGCATAGCATTTGAGTCTGAAAAAAAGAAATCAACTCTATGACTATATGCTTCAAAGAGCAGCACCTGCCTTGACGAGGGTGTTAGAGCTGACAAAGCTAGTTGGCAAGATGGCACCAGAATTGAATTCATCAACAGTGCTGTACCTACCCCTTCACCCTACATGTCAGGCGCTAGGGATGGGGACCTGAGGGGCCCTCTGCTCTCAAAGACCCCAAGTCTAGCGGGGAAGAGAAACATGCAAACGAGTCATTGTTATCTGATGTGCTCTATGCAATATTGGACAAGGTCCAAAGTCATGGCCACCGCCAGAGACAAGCGAGGACACTGCCTCGGCAGGTGAGGTGTGGGGGTCCAGGGCGAGAAGCGGAGGTGGCCAGCAGGATTCTGTTGTTAACCTTGAACGCCAGGCTCAGGACCTGGCCTCTGTTGAGGGGCAAAGGGGCCTCATTAGAGGACTTGGAGCTGAACCTTGACGCACCACCTGCCACAAGTGAGGGGGCGTGGAATAAGGACCCTGCGCTGGAGTCAGTGCAGGACCTGGGCACGCCTGTCATGGTTCAGGACATGCTGCTGTGCGACCCTGAGCTGTCACTTCACCTCTCTGAGCATCAGTCCCACCACCTGCCAATCAAGAGGAATTCAGGTCCAAGGGTCTCCGTGATGCGTGATGATGTGCAAGAAGCAATCCATACCCAAAACACCACGTGCAATGGCTACTAAGAGGTTTCTGTTATCATCCAGATTACAAAGTATATATGTATTGATTTCTTAGGATTGCTTTATACTCTCATAAGTTGCAGTCCTGTACCTGCAGCCTAATTAAGATAAGGCTATAAACTAGCATCTTCCCTTAGGAAGCAACTTAACATTATGTTTCAGCAGTGCCAGGTGTGTATCGGTGTTCAGTAAATGCTTGGTGGATGAATGAATGAAGAAATGAATGAATGAATGCTCCTTGAGTTGTTTCTGTCCTTTCTTCTGGCATTTGCACGTCTAAGATTCTCTCCTGCTCGAATGATGTCAAGTACAGGAAAACCGACCCAAAACAGGGCTTGTTACAGTGACATTTACAAAAGCATGCTGCCTGCCTGCACCCCAGCCCAAAAGAGGCAGGCGGGCTGTGGGGACGAGCGCTTCCCAAGCCGGACCCTTACCCAGCTCCATGTGCGGCAGCTCCGGGACTTCTCTCATGATCAGCAGGAAGTAGGCGCGGAGTCCCCGGAAGGCGTGTAAGAGCAGGAAGCACAGCTCCCGGTGACACTTGTAAGCGTGCTGCATGCAGTGCTCCGAGGGTGCATAGAAGTTCCCCTGCTGAGGACAGAAAGCAAAACTGAGGGTGGGCATCACCCACAGCCGTCCTGAGAAAGAGCAGAAGTGACTCAGCATTCCAGGGAGAAAGAGAGAGAGGGAGCTCTTCCCTGGCCCTCTGTGTGGAAAAACCACTGAAACCTCCCAAGCCGCTACTTGTCGTGCTCAAATTAAAATAATAATAGCAATACCAATAAGAGCAACAATAATAATAGTCACGATAATAATAGGTGATGAAGTCACTGGCATTAACGTTGCCCTACTGGGGCAGGCTGCCTGAAAAGTGGCATATTACCCAGCGTGCTCAGAACCAAGGAGTGTTGGTCAGTGTCGGGTAGAGGGTCAGAATAGACCAGTGGATTTCAATGAATATTTTGGGAAGTCATGAGGTGTCAGAAGCAGCAAGACAGGGGTGGGGGTGGGGGACGAGGGTCCCACTCATTTGAGATTTTTCTGCTCATGGAGTTTTATACAATGTGTTCTGCATAGGAATTTTTAAAAATAATAATTTCTTGGTTTAAAAAATAAAATTTGAAAATCACTGGACTAAACGAATGCCCCTCGAAGGTTCAACTATCATGGTGCAGAAGACACATATACATTGTGTGGATAAACGTCAGACCCCAACCATCGTGGGGTCTGTTTTCATTCCTGACTCCTAGATATTCATTCCTGACTCCTAAATTCTGTTTTCGTTCCTCACTGTTAATAAGCCTGTTTTAACAGCCATTTTTAAAAGACGCTTTTTTGATTTAGCGTGCTCCAAAATCTCTGCCCGGTAAATTGTATTGACTTCATTTTGTGGGGCAAAGCAACAGTGTGCCCTAAAAATTCAGTGGAGTTAGAATTATAGGACTAGAATGGGGTCAAGTCCAGCCTTTGCTACCCACCAGATCCTGCACTTGGACAGGGACTTACCCGCCCTCATTGGGCAGGGGTGAGGGTAACGCTTTCCATAATGCCCAGCAACCACACAGTTCATTAGTCTTATGATTATTATCAGTAGGAATTCCACATGACCCCTTCCACTGATGTGCTTAAGCGATGGCACTTTCTTCAGTAAACTGGTCAATTCCTACATCACCAAGAGATTCTGACCTACTCAAACTTTTTTAAAAGTAATAACTCATTAGTAATTAGATAAGTGGCTATATTAACTCTGAATAATTCATGACCTTCCTCTAAGTTACCTAATGCCTATCATGCATTTTTGGGTAAATACATATGTTGTTGCTACTGATCTATTTGACTTGACAGAGCTACATTTTCATATTAGAAGCGCTAGGATCAGGAGTCCTGTTGGGTTTCTTTACATTCTCCAGCAAGTCATGAGGTCAGTCCCACCGTTTATCATCGTGATTCTAATTGGTCTATATTTGGTACTTCCTGTGTGCTAAGCACTTGCGCTCTAGAGATTAACACACACTGCCCCCTCACCCCAGGAGGAAAATATTCTTTAGCTGGAGGAACAAGGGACACAAACCCATAATTGCAGTGAACTGTGGTGTCACATTAGAAGAAACCTCAGGATGCTATGAATGTGTGATGGGCTGTGGGTAGGGAAGGCTTCCTGGAAGAGTTGATGCTGCGCTTGAAGGGTTAGGCAGGTACAGAAAGAATGAACGGAGGACATGCTGAGCACAGAAACAAAGACACAGGGTGAAAGGTGAATAAAGTGCAGGGATGCATAATCAGCGGGATGCAGCTAAGGTAAATTACTCCAGCAGACAAAGGCAGGAGATGATACTAGACAGACAGACCGAAGTCCCATCCTGGAGGGTCCGACACTCATGCTCATCATGAATCAATTCCCAGGCACCCAGAGACACACAGGAAATGTACAAAACATGTGCCCGCGGGCCTGTCAAAGGGGGTGGGAAGGCACACGTTGAGCTCTCCTCTCTGACACCAGCGTCTCACTAGTCTTCACATCTGGTTCTCCCATCCTTCAGGGAACTTGAACTCCATGATGTAAATTTACAAAAGAGGAGCAAGCCCCGGGAGGGTAAGTAAATAGTTCTTGGTCCCATAATTACTAAGAGACGAGTCTAGAATTCCAGAACAGTGCAGTCTTGCTCGCTTATCCAAGAAGGTACGATTCTGAATTCACCAGCATCAATGTCTCATCAACTGAGGGCAAGGCAGTGACCACAGGGAGACTGAAAACAGCAGGAGCATGGTAGAAGGGCCATCAGATAAAACGGATTAATTATGCAGCGTGTGAAGGGTCAAGCAATTATCACTCCTATCCCAAGAGGCCAGTTCCAAGGTCATAAACTCAGACGCGTAAGTGAGCTGTCAGTCTCAGGGCCGTGGACGCTGTGACTATTGCCACTATCCCTATGTAGGAAGCTGGAGAGGTTCACAATGGTGGCTGCAAGGTGTAAGATTGTATGCTTTTGTGATTTAAATTATGAAAGGTATTAAATTCTTTCAACTGACACTGGGGCAGGCATAGAGTCGGCGTCCATCATTGCTCTCCTAGTGTGTGAGTTCAGAAGTCTGCCCTGTGAATTTGGTCCTGGTTCCAACCCCTAGAACATCTGGTAGACTCTCAATGGATGGCCTAGTCTGCAGGGTGCCTGAAAAGTAGAGCAGAGCAGACCGGCATTGAAAACAGATTCTATGTTCTCCTAGCCAACATACTAAGACCCAGGTGGCTCCCCGTGAGTCTCTGTATCTGAGGTTCACAGAGCACCCCAAATCACGTCCAGGTGTGAGGTAGGGGACAAAGAGGGCTTGCCGGTTTCCAAGTCCCATGATTGGTATCGGGCGCAGTTAGGACCTGAGTGAGAGGTGCCCAGCCTCAGAGCCCACATGCCGAGTTGCTGCCAATTCTGCCCCTTAGAGAGGATGCTCGGGCTCTCTCTTAGCCCTGCAGAAAGAAAACAGAGGGCTATTCTAAGAGATCATGAAGGCAAGTGGCAGGCCACCGCGTCGCTATTGTCATATTAGAATGCTTAGTTCTATATGAAACCAGCTCAGAGGACGCTTGGTGTTTATTGGCATCATAGCAATGGCAGAACCAAAATAAGAGTATTCACATAATAAATCCTTGTTCACTAGAACTCGTAGTTCCTCTCTCTGAGGTTTGGGTCGTTATTAACCTCATTTTTAATGGGAGAAGAGAGAGAGAGACAGAGAGAGAGAGAGAGAGAGAGAGAGAGAGAGAGAGAGAGAGAGAGAGAGAGAGAGAGAGGTGACCCTCTCAGACAGTGTCAAGAAGGGAGACCTTCCTACAAATATTACTTTTCAAAATGAATAGACCCAAAATCATCTGAACACATTTTAAGTAAAACTGGGATTATGTTGATGACCGTGTCATGATCAAATACCACTGTGCAGCTTTAGTAGCTGCATTTGCCTTTGGGGTCAAGATGAACATGATAAACGTATGGCCACCAAAGTGCTAGTATTTATATTCTTAATTGAGGCCAGGCATCGGCCTTGATTTTTTTGTTTTTGTTTTTGTTTTGTTTTTTTAAGATTTTTATTGGGGAATTCGGGGGATGGGAACAGTGCTGGGGAATTGGGGGAAGAGGAACAGACAAGTTGCTGTCGTTTTGTTCTTCAGTCTAGTTGTGGAGGACGTTGCTTCACTGGCCCAAGTTGGCACCATCATTGCGCTCTTCCCGGGCGAGGCAGATCAGTCGCTGGCTTCTGGACGGCCGCTCACGCTGGCTGCTGGCCACTCATGCTGGCTGCTGGCTACACACGGTAGCCCATGGCAACCCATTGCAGCAGGGGCTGCAGCCTACGCCGTCGCCAGCGACTCACGGCAGCCCAGCTCCAGGTTGAGCTGTTGTTCAGCATCTTAGCTGTGGAGGGCAGTGTCACTGGCCCTCATATGTGGGATCCGAACCGGGGCCCTCTGGCGTCCCAAGCCAGCTCTTAACCATCGCGCCACTCGGCCAGCCCATTGGCCTTGTTTTAGTGCTGGCCTGCATTCCCCGACTGCTGATGGTTCGGGAAAGCCCTTAGATACGCTGAGCGCCTTCTGTCATGTGTCGGCGATCACGTATCGCCTCACCTATACAATAGGAATCATAGTAATAATGACCTCCGAGCACTACGGTGATGAGTAACTGCACAGGTAACAGAAGGAAGGTGCTTAGAAAAGTACCTGGGAAAGAATGGGCACCTGACAGACTGGATGTCTGTATGACAGGGACGGAGAGGGGTGTGTAGGGCTGATTGCAGGTGTGGGAGATGAGGTGACGCAGTCCGAAAATGCAGACAGGACAGGTCCGAGGGCCCAGCAGGGACAGAGATGACGTGGCCACTGTGCTGGCGGCCGCCCTCTACAAACCCTGCCTTCCTTTCCTCCGAGCTGAAGAGGCGGAGGCAGAAAAAGAGGAGGAAGGGGGAACCCCAACCCCACATCTCAGCAGTTTTCCAAGCAGGTGTCCCCCTGGCCTTGGGCTTGTCTGTCTTGTAGAAGAGCCTTCAAATGACACAAACAGGCCATTTCACAGCTGTATCTGGTCACAAGGGCTCTGCAGACAGTGGGTTCTCTAACTCCAGTGACGGGAATCAGTACATCAGCCCAGTGGAGAAAAGACTTGGCGCTCCCCATTTCAAAGTGCTGAATGTCTATTGTATTACAACATTCAGAGTGTTGGCACTTTCATTTCCTAGGATTCTTACTTCCATTTGTTCTTCATTAAAAGGCAGTCCCCAAACTGGATGCAATGTTCAGCAACTTTGTGAGCAGTTGGCAAATTGGATTCTTAATATTTAATTTAATTGAGAACAACATTGCACAACTCAAACTGAACAAGCAATTTAGTTGTCAGATCATCATAAAACCCTAAACATTTTCCTGGTGGATGTCTTTATTCTCCCCGTCTAATGTGCAGGAAGGCTCTGGTTTTAAAAAAACACATTACGACTCTCCAATTCAATCAGATGTACATGTGTTTCTTAAAAATCACCAAGGAGCTGCTATGTGTGATATTTTGAAAACATGAGAAATTGTGTGCTGTGTGAAACGGGTATTCAATCCACTGTCAGGGCATTCCAGGATTCAAGCACTGCTTTGCAAATCACAAACGCTGGTACAATAAGCAATAAATGTGACTTTGCAGGGCACCACTCCACATGGGGACACACTGAGTCCATTTATTAAAAACAATTTTGGAGTAAGATACCACCTACCCTATCAGATTATTGACAGGAGTAAATGACGTAATTAATCCTGGTAGGAATTAAGTGTGCCATATGGTCACTCTATAAATAGTGGCCACACTGAATAAAGTAATAATAATTAGTGTATTCATGATTATAGTTAATTCTGTGATTTGTATCAATAGCATTATAGTGTTAACAGAATGCCACCTCATGTCCCCCCACAATTAGATCTCACCCATTGAATTACAGGAGGCAGGAAGATGGAGGAACAGGAGAGGGTGGTTGGAGTCTGTGCACCATTTTCAGTTGGATGGAATTCTTTTTGTTTTACTTGATGTCTTTGATTCGTTTACGACTTGGCTCTCTAATCCAGCGGAAACATCTTTGGCGGGTAGGGGTTTAGCTTGTTGAGATTCACATATTAAGGAAGTTTTCTCTCCCTCGCAAAATGCTGTTTGTAGAGTTAAGCAAGAGAAGGGTGAATACAAGAGGTGAAGGAAAGTGGACCGGACTGGGAGGCCGTGTGAAGGAGAGAGGGACTGATGAGCTGAGTTAGAGAGAAGCAATACGTCCCCCTGGGCTGGAAGCCACTTCCAGGTCAGCACTGAGCAGGCGCCGCAAAGAACCGGGGGGTGACGGGTATGAGCCTCCAGGTGCCCTGGATGTTACGGCTGGAGGTCTGCTCTCAACCTGCGTGTCACAGCAGCTTCCCTCATGTGCCCATGGCTTCCTCATGGAAGCCTCTCTGATCCAGAGACCAAAGCCTGGCCACCCTTCCCGGGCTTGCTCCTTGCCTTGGCTAATTTCCCCAGTACCAGCCTGCTCTGTCCCTGAAACCAGCCTCGCATCCTCCCCTGCCTGTACCCGTGCTCTGTGCTGTCACCTTACTACACCCTAGTCACAGGAGGCCAGGACAAAACCCCATGCTGTTCCTCAAGAGAGACCCCAGTACATGAGAGCGTTTCTTCTCTTGGGAACTGCTCTATTGTGCCCTCTACCCAACTGTCCCTTTTAGTAAGACTTCTACACCAAGGAAAGAGGACCTTCCTTCAAGAGGATTTTTGCATTTTTTAACTGTAATTACGATTAGTATTATTGCAAAGAGCCATGTTTTAGGATTAAGGAGAATACACTTACATAAAATGCTTAGTACGGTGTCTGAGTCCCTAAGGCATACATTGACTCAAGGATCATGTATCGGGTTTTGTTTCTGGGCGAGGCACTCAGTGGAGTGCTGCTAGTTTAATACAAAAGGCATTTATTGGTACATGAGCTCTGGACTCAGCGCCTTGGTGGTCCGGTGTGTGACGCAGCCACAGATGGATGGTTTCGGTGCAGGAAAGCGCTATGATCAGCTTATACACAAATGCTGCCGCAGCACAAAGTAAAGCATCTGTATCATCCTTGGGCCAGTCAACAAAAAAGCCTGGCAAAAAAACGGCCCTGTTATTTAAAAGAAATAGTTCAATAGACACAGGAGGAAGAACATTCCAGGCACATATTAGAAGGCACGAGGACAGGGACACCTTTTGCAGAAGTCAAAAAATCCAATAGATGTGATTTTGGCGTGGCGTCCATGTGGGAAAAGGTTGAGGGTGGCTTTAGATTCAGAGGCAGGAGGCAGTCGGAAGGCCTCTCTTGTGGGTCATGATGATGAATTTAAGGTTTGTCATCTCAAATGAGCCTAGATGCCATGGGCAGGAGGGAAGGGGACCAGAGGACAAGAGGTCAGCTCGGAAGCTGTGCGCTGTCCCGGTAAGACGGAGGGAAAGCCAACTCAGGGTGGTGAGCACACAATGCAACACACAGAGGACGTACTAGAGAAATGCACACTTGAAACCTATATAATGTTGTGAACCAATGCCACCCCAACAAATATAATGAGAAAAAAAAAGAGAAGCAATTAAGGAGCAGAAGAGGGAGGAGACACACAAAAACAAAGATACGTAAATAGAGTTTGACGGAAACAGTCATGGATGTGGATGGAAGAGAGAAGGGGAGGGGCCAAGTGATCCTGAGGCTGTTGGTGACTCACTTAAATAAGTGACACAGAAGAAAGGTCTCGGGAAGGGGACCCCAGCTGACTAGATGTGGTGGAGTCCAACGGCTTGGGTTAAAATCCCAGCACCATTATTCACAGCCCACCCGATTGCGGACCAGCACTTATCTCGCTATGCCTCCGTTTTCTTTTCCATAAAATGAGGGAAATACTCATAGCTTCTTCATAGGGTGCTGGTGAAAAGTCAATCAGATAATGTGTGCAAAGGCTGAAGACAGGGGCTGCAAAAGAGTAAAGACTCAATATATTTTAGCTCATGTTTTTCTGTTAACTAAATGTAAGTGTGAAGTCTGATCTGAAATTCAGCCACGGGGCCACACTCCTTTACATCTCTAGGAATCCGCGGCCGTGATCACCAGACACAACTGTTATGTCGCACACCGAACTCTGAGCTTGGAGCCTTAAATCCGGCATCTGACATTTACCGGGTGGACCACCCTCGGCAAGTCACTTCCGCTCTCTGGGCCTCAGGTTCCCCGCCTATGAAAGGGACGTTACGAATATGAAATGACGGAGCAGGGTGAAGGGGCTTTGGGACCCAGAAAGCACGGTGGAACTCAAGGGTCAGGCTACCGTTACTCCCACACCAGCGGTGATTCTCAAAAAGTGCGACTAAGGCATCTTGGGAAGTTTGCTTGGGCTCTCCGTTCCCCTCGCCTTGTCCCTCACTCATAAAAGGCTCAGGTCTGAGGTTAGCGTGTTCCCCGAAGCCTCCAGCAGACATCCTGGCAGCCCTGGGCAAGCATCAGTTTCGCCGAGAGTTCCCTTGGGAAAGAGAATGAGATCGATGCGGAGCAAGAGCCTCTGTGCTACCCAGAGAAGGCAGTGAAGGTCAGTGAGAAATGAGGTTCGTTTCCAACTAAAAATACTGGAGCAGTGACATTAATGTGAAAGATGCTGCGAACGGGAAGCCAGTCTGTACCTGGAACAGTCTGAAGACAAGGTTCCAAGAGGGTTTCACTGGCCTCTCTACTTCCCGAATAGGAGGTCTGGGAGAGTGGTGACAGAGTCGCTATTGCCAATAAAAATATAAGCAACGACAACAAAATTGTCGATGGAGTCACTCCCAATGCGAAGTACAGCTATTGGCCCAGGATGGCTAAGTGAAAAAGGACTTATCTAATCGATTCAGGGATAGGATCTTTCAGAATTCCTCTCAGTGACATGTGTGCATACGGGGCGTGTTGAGTGCCAGATGCTCACACACACACGAGGGACTTCTGTTACTTCTCATTGTAACTGTACGAAAAGTAATGAGACAAATAAGCGCCGGAGAAGGAAAAGAGAAGAAAGCTACCATGAATTCAGTACTGACCATGGGCCAGCCACTCTAAATGCATTAACCATGAGCACAAGCCATGGGGTTGGCCTTACATTCTGCTCAGAGCCATGGTTTAACTTTAGTGCGACACACAAAAGGAACAATCACTTCAGCATTGCACGGAGCTGGGTTAGAATTTTGGTTCAAATACCTATGATGAGGAAAGATGCCAGGCCTCTCAGAGCCTCGGCTTCCTCATCTGTGGAATGGGTCTCACACTAGCAGACGTGGAAGAGACCATGCTGCAAAAAACTGAACTCTGTGCACAACACACAGTAGTTGCTCAATAAGTACCCACCTCCTTTCTTTTATCTGGGCACTGGGTTTCCTGCCTCCTAAGGTTTGCTAAGCCACTGAGTCTACTGCAGAGATCCTGTCCAATGAGCTGCCTCCTACACACACACACACACACACACACACACACACACACACACACTGTCCATTCAGACTCAGCAACGCAGCTGAGATGCGGATTACCAGACACTGGCAATATGCCCTTCGAAAAATTAAGTTGAACCAAAGCAGAAAATAAAACCACTGCTAAACCACCAACAATAAACATAAGTCGCAGTGAGCTGAGCACATTGTAGGTGATGATAAATATCACCTGCTGGCTTACCAAGCTGGCCCGACACGCGTTCCACAGGCCCATGCCGTTAATAATCGCCCAGCTGAGCAGGAGGGATTTGGTCTCCATGGGAACAGAAGGTGATATTACACCACTGTTCTTTGATGGATCTTTTATTATTTCAATATTTGTAAAGTGATTTTTCAAGACAATAGAAACTATCAAATATATTCAATTATGCATAACATTGGAGGCAGAAAGTGTGGGGTTTGGAATATTCCTTTGGTCCTACTCATTACTCAGGGACAAAGAGGAGGTCTCCTGATCAGAGTCCAGGAGAACTGCTATTTGGGGGGGAGAACCACAGCACCCAGTTCTCCTGCAATATCTAGAACTGCTAAGCCTGGCACCCGCCCCCAGCGGCTGTCATCACAGAGGTGACACAGTGTCCAGCTTGTCCACGATGGCGAGTATCACTGCTACTTTACTGACCAGGGGCAGAAACTGGGTCTCAGGCGGTTCACTGACTTATACTCAAGGACAAAAGCTAGTAAATGGCAGAGTCCAACTTACCTATGGGTTTCTTTACGCCAAGTCTAGGCCGATCCCGAGAGCCAGGAAATAAAATGACTCTCTGCAGGGACTCAGGCTCCCTCTTGAACTCCTTGGTGAGTACTTAGACTCAGATTACGGTTTGTGTTTTCTCAGTTGGAGCAACTGTGAGTATAAACAAGCTCAGGGAGCGTTTCTGCTATAATTAGGAGCAAGGGACATTCTGTACAAGGTACAGGTGATGGGGAGGCAGTGGGTGGACAGAGCGTGGCCGTGCGGGAGGCTGCTGTTGGGAACGCAAAGCTTGACACCGAGGACGAGGTCCCGCCATGGGCAGGTGCCCAGGTTAGGCACTCAGGGGTGAGACAGAGTCCAGGGGGGTTCCAACCACAAGGTCCTCTGCAGCTTCCCACTGGCGTGGCCGGAGGCGAGTCAGTTCACCTCCCTGAGACTCAGTTTCCTTGTGTCCAAAATGCTGGTGCTGACGGTAAGCTCAGAGGGTGATCATGGCCATTAAACATGATAAAGCAGAGAGCGCCTCAGGGGCCATGTGGCGGTAGCTGTTACCCAGGGCCCACGTCTGGGCACCTTTAATCTGGAACTACACAGTGGGGAACAGTTCCTGCCCCCCAACACTTGTAGTCTGGGACCTCCAAGTCTAGTAGGAGACAGGCTAGCAAACAAGCGATGATGGTGAAATACAAAGGTTCAATGATCAGGGTGAATGAGAATATACTGGGGCCCCAAGAAGGGACTCCTGGCCAGCCTGGGGTCAGCGGAGAGGGTGGGAGTCAGAAGGCTTTGGGAGGAAGGGACACAGAAGGGACAAAACCAAGTAGGCTACGCAGAAGCGTACGTGCTAGAGCTTTGGCTGCCTTCCCGCAGCCAGGGTGCCGCTGAGCTCCGGCTCTGCATCCAGCACTTTATACGTGTGTTATCTCCAGCTCAGAGAGGGGGTGAGCGCAGGGGTTAGGGTGACTGGTCTTGGCTTTGAAGCCAAGTGTGTCCACCTCCAGAGTCTGTACCTTTGGCTCCATTCCAGGAGATCTCAACCGAGGACATATCAGAATCCCCTGGGAGAAATTTCTAGAATACTGTTGTCTAAACCTCACTCTGGCTGGGCAGAGTCAGAACACCCAGGAGGAGGGCTCAGATAGGCAGGATGTTAAAAAAGAAAAAGGCTCCCCGGGAGATGCTGACGTCCGCTCCTGGCTAATGACTACTGCACTGTCCCCACCTGCAGCGGCAGCCCCCCCGGAAAGGCTCTCCCTGCCCATGGCCTATCTAACGTAAAAAGGTGGTGATGGGAGAGGGTGTCTGGCATGGGCACGCTTATTAGGAATGGAAAAGAATGGGAGGCACGTAGCAGAGCCAGATCTAAAGCAACCCAGGAATCCTGCTGGGCAGACAGAATGACGGCCGTCTAGCCGGGTGTGGGCAAGTCGTCCTGATTATGCTCCACTTCTGCCACTGGTTAGAACCCCTTGGTCCCTCCGCGTGAATCCATGCCTCCCATGGCCTCTGGGTGTGCCCGCTGGGAGGCTGAGGTGGGCTGTGGGGAGCCTGGCCCCTGGGGACACACAGCAGTCAAAGCCTGTTTCTTGCTCTGTAGAACACGAGGAGCAACGGGCCGAGATTCGTCCCAAACAGTCAAACAGTTTTGTAGTCCAAGCCTGTGGCTTCTGCCACACCATTTTCTTTAAAACTTAGTAGGTGATGGATCTGTTTGTTTCTGGAATGTGCTCTGAAACCTGTTTCATTTCTTTGGTGTGCTGCCTCTGGGTCTCTCTCTAGAAACTAGATGGAAGCTGACTTGAACTTTCGGGGCTGATACACAGGAGACTGGGGCCATTAATCTGATTTTTGCCCAGGGTCCCTCCCACTTAATCCAACTGAGAAGTTTTTCTGGGCTCTGACGCTCGAAGCTATTTTTGTAGCGTTTTGTTTTACTAGTAATCCTAGTGTTTGTGCTCAAAGAGAAATAGGCTTTTCCAACGCTGGCAGTGCCCGCATTTCTGCTCAGACTTTGTCCCTCTGTCCCTTTTCTGTTTCAGACAGCTCATTTTTTTTTTCTGAGCCCACCTATTTCTTGTGACACCTCACTAAACACAGCCACAAGTAGCACAGACACATCGCTAATGGTCCATTTTCCAACCTCTTCCCCCAGAGCAGTGGTTCTCTCTTGCCTCCCGGGAGACATCTGTCAATGTCTGGAGACGTTTTTGTCACAACGGAACAGGAGGTGCTACTGGCATCTAGTGGGGAGCGGCCAGGGATGCTGCTAAACACCCTGCAATGCACGGGACAGACCCAAAATATCCAGCCCAAAATATCGAGAGTGCTGAGGCTGAGTTACCCGCCCTAGAGACACAGCTCAGCAGGCCTGTGATCTACCTTCCACATTCTCAGAGGTGACACTTTACCAAACGTGCAGCCATTGGGTTACATGGATCCTCAGATGTCCATTTGTCAGAATCAAAGTCCCCATTTCTAGATGCCTGTGCAGTAAGGTCAATGCCATGCATTTTAGGCTTTTGTTATGGTTGGCCCATCGTAAAGCACGTTTTTTTTTTCTAAATTAACACTAAGTGCTGAAACAAACAACCCCTAAATCTCCGTTACTTAACATTATTATTTTCCTTTGTTTTGTTTTTGCAAAGTCTGATACAGGTCCGTGGATCGCTTATGAGGGTCTCCTCCAAAAAGTATGTCAAGATACAGGTTCTTCTGTTTTGAGCGACTGCCATCTTAAACACACAGGGAAAGGAGAGAAACACCTATGGACTGGCACGGCGGCCTCTCGCTCACTTGAGAAGCAGCATTTGCACGGGTCAAAGCGCTCGAGAAACCACCTCCCAGACTCCTTCCTGTCCCCTCACGGGTGCTTGGAACACGTGGTGGCCCCAGTCCCATCACGGGTCACAGCCAGGATCAGTCCAACACTCTATCTCTGACCCTCCCAGAACACCTATCCCCCTGCATTCTCAGGCAGCCTCCTTCTCTGCCTCCAGTCACTCGCAGGTGACTTTCCTTATGAGGCCACTTTTCGTGAATAACAAATTATCCTGCTAGAATGACTGAGTGCACGTGGGACTAGGGACCAGCCACGCTGTGTGGAGATGTGGATGCTGGAGGTTCGTGTGACAATGGCAACCCCAGCTTTGGTTTCTGGAGCCCCGGCTCCCTGCCAGGCACTGTTGGGTCCCTGTGCTGGGTCTTCACAGTCCCCCTGAGGCTCAGCCGTGTCACCTCCGCACACAGTCTGCAGAGCCCTGCAGGGGATGCTCCCACCTACCCGAGCAGCTTCCCTCACATCCCTCGCCCTCTTGCTCGTTAATTCCAGCCCCACTGGCTGCAGCATCCTCTGCACACCAGCTTAGTCCCACCTCAGGGGCTTGGCCACAGCAGCCTCATGGCTCCAATGCTGTTCCTCTTCCAGGGCCACTGTGAGCCCACTGGGTGCCTTTGTGCTACCCAGAAGGAGGCTTCCCTCCTAAGTAGGAGAATGGGGGAAAGGAGCCCTCCTCTCGGTGCATGCAGCCCTACTGGTGCACAGCTTGGCAAGTGGGGAGCGGGCAGGACATCAGCCCCGAGTCGCCGGCCCCACTGGCCATCTTTACGTAGCACACCACTTACACAGCCACACAGGGAAGCTCTTTTTTCCCCTCGCGCTTCCTGGCTACGTCTCATCCTTCACATCACACCTCGAATTCCCCTTGCTCAGGCAAGCTCCGCTGTACCTTGGACCAGGTCAGTTTCCCCATTCTAGCAGCTTCTCTGCAGTCATGACAATATTGTCAAGTAAACATTCATGTGTTTTCTCTCTCCTTGCCTCCCCAACAAGAAGAAGACACACGGACGTCTTGCTACTCCCTAAATTCCCAGAGTCTAGGAGGCAGTGAAGGTTAGGTATGTAATGAATGTTTGTCCAGTGAAGAGTCAAACAAACGAGGAATATGCACACCCAGCGTAAGCACTGGGGTCTGGCTCTCAAGCTGACGCGTTTTCTCCCCCGCCACACTCCTTCTCGCGGCAGCATTACCCACTGCTGGTTCCTGAGCGAGCGAGAGAGATGAATCTCATCACGGGGACCTTGGCAGGCTGGCAGGGTGTTAGGCATGGAACCCCGACAAGACCCGTGCAGGCGACAAGCGAAGACTAGATGAAGCTCTGATGTCTTTCAGCCTCTTTCCTGACATCCAGAAAGAGCAGAGGCAGGTAAACGGCATAGAGCTCTGGGCACTGAATCCCAGGGCCCCTAAATCCTTTCTCTGCTTAAAACTCTGCCTCAGCCTCCCCACATGACAACTCCCATCGTGCCTCCAAGCTTTGGGCAGGAGCAAGGCATTGGAGGCAGGCGATTTTCATGAATGAAAAGGGCGGTGTGTCAGTAAACGCTAGCGTGACTTTCCGCATGACAGGCCCCTGTTCCCTGATTTATACCCTGGTTTAGAAACAACCACGGAATTCTACAGAATTCATGAGCCTACTGATGAGATGTGACATCTTCCCAAAGCCCATCGGAGCCTGCGCACCATATAGCGACTTGCTGGTTTATTTTGCAGGATTTTAGTACATCAGATTATCATGTAAATGAGAAAATTTAAAACTATTTCATTTTAATGGAGCAGGAGAACAACACTGCTTGCCTTAATTCTCAAAAAAATATATATATACAATAAAACTATATATATAAATTTTTTTTTACTACAAAACATGTTTTTCTTGAACTACTGTTTTCCTGATAACTTCTGATCCTTCCTAGTTAATCTCAGAGCATATCATTCACAGATTTCAAACAGCTATTCCTCTGTACTCAGCTATTGGGTTGTCGGAAAAGTCATGACGCATTTTTGCAATGAAAACCATAGAAAAAATACACCATGGCTTTTCCGACAACCCAATATTTTATCCACATACAAATATGGGTGTTGCACACTCTATGTGCAGGTGTCATGTGGATAAAATGAGCTGGACAAAGCATGGGGACCAAACAGCTAATTCTAAATTTGCAGCTGCCCACCATGGGGAAGTTATTCAGGTTCACTGGGCCCTGATTTCTTACATCTATAATCAGGAAACAACAATGAGAAGTAATAAGGATTGTTCCCAGAGCCAGATTATGACTTTTGTGGTCCCTGGCACTTTGTAGTCATTAAAAAAAAAAGACTTAATACTATATTCATATGATTACATTGATATGAAGATGAAAATAATTCAGATTGGATTATAATCAATATTTGTTCTGATTTTAAAAGAAATTAAAACATTTGTTGGTCTCTAAAAGTACCACAATCCTTAGGTACTGGGCCTTATGCATGGTTAAGTCAGCTGAGGTCATACCTCACGTATAATTAAGAATCTAACAATATATCATCTTAACTCACTTGTGCATTCAACATTCACTGAGCACCTACACTGCTCCAGCAACTTGAGGGCTACAGAAACGAAGACATCCCCCAGGTGGGGCTGAGGCTGCCATTCCTTTTAGCTCCATGTCACTACCTCCTGGCACAGTGCCTGAGACATAGTAGGTGCTGAATAGGTACTCGATTAGTGAATAAACCTATGGGGACATCACAGTCCAGGGGCGATATATCGATGTGTTAAAAGTTACAGTGAATATCAGTGTCTCCCCCTCATGACCGTAGGTCCTCGTGAAAGGAATATGGAGATGCTGACAATAATGAGCACGGGTATATTTAAAGCAGAGGTAAACCATGCAAAGAAACCAACAAAAATGGTGCGCAGAGCAAAAAGAGCACGCGTAGGAGGCCGGCGATGTTTTCCTGGAAGTCAGCTCTGCCTCAGTTTCCCCCTCCCCACCTCACCCTGTCAGACACATGCCTCTCGTCTGTGACAGAGGGGCTGTCATGGTACAAAGCTCAGACTGGAAGGCTGTGTAAAGCCAAGCACGCGACATGGGCACCGGTCCCTTCGAGGCAGATTCTGTTCTACAAGTCTCTACATGGGACTTCAAAGGGAGGTGGCTGGCTCCAAAGCGGTGCCTGCAATGTCCCCTCCATGACACATCCCCCATGTCTAGGAAACGGTCTCCTGAGTCAGGCAGAGGACACTGGGGTTTCACTTTGGTGGCCAGCACATCCATCTCAGGCACGTTCATCGCTCTGGCCAAGCACATATGCCTCAGCATGATTGCTGTGGCCTCCACAGGGGACCAAAACACCCGGGAGGCTCAAAGCACCAGCTGGGGACAGACCTGCCAGAAAAGCTAATGCCTCGCAGTCGGCTTGCAAGGGCTTTTTGGTTCTCTCGCATTCAGATGTCCCCCCGTTCCTCAGTTTCCCTCCCTCATTCGTGCAGCAAAGGCTTTCTGAGCCCACGCCCGGGCCAGGCACACACAGAGGAGGAGGGCAGAATGGCACCCAGGCCTGGCAGAGAGAGTGGGTGTCCCCTCTCTGGCTAACCATTTACCCACTGGCTCACGATGGGGTGACAGATGGCATCACGGGCGGACGGCAGGGTCCCTGCCCAGCTGTGCGGCTGCACCGGCCTACCTTAACCTCTTTCTGACTCAGTGTCTTCACCTGTAGAAGGCAGCGTGGGAATGGCAGAGTCCGTGTGCACCGGGGCTTTACAGCGTACGCGGAACAGATCACATGTTCAAACATCGGGTTGGAAATGATCAGCATCGCGCTTTTCACACTCTTGTGGGATTTAAACGTTCTAATTACTCCTTTGCGCATGCGCCGGATCACGTGCCCTCCGTGGACAGGGACTGAGTTTCACACAGCGTCTTAGACCCCGCAGCACGCAGATGCTGGCACACGGTAGGAGCTACATGCATGACTGGTGGGTAAATGAGTGAGCTGGCACACCGATGCCCCTGCCCAGAGCTTTAAAGACGAGACGACTTCTAAATTCTGCATCTCTCCACCAGGCGGCCATCACCACCCCCGGGCGTGGAGCAACCCCCCTTATTCCAGTGAGAAGAAAGGGGGCCTGCAGCATCCCTGGAGGGAGGCGGGGCTTCTCCTGAGTTCCAGTAACTTGATTTCTGATCTTCAATGAGAGTCTTGTCAGGCCCTGGGCAAATCTTAACTGTGATGGTTAATTTTACGTATCAATTTGGCCAGGCCCTGGTACCTAGATATTTGGTCAAACACTATTCTAGACATTTCTGCGAAGGTATGTTTTCGATGAGATCAACAATCAAGTCATTAGGCTTTGAATAAAGCAGATTGCCCTCCATATCTGGGTGGGCCTCGTCCAATCAGTTGAAGGCCCGGATTAAAAAAAGACTGACCACTCCCCCATGTCCCCAAGAAAAAGAAATTTGATCATTCAGGAAGAAGACTGTTTTTAGACTCAAACCGTAACTCTTTCTTGGGTCTCCAGTCTGCTGGCCTAACCTGTAGATTTTGAACTTGCCAACTTCCCCTATCATGAGACAATCCCTTAAAATAAATCACCCTCTCTGGTATGTGTGTGTGTGTGTGTGTGTGTGTGTGTGTGTGTGTGTGTGTACACACATCCTATTGATTCTGCTTCTCTGGAAAATCTGGACCAACACATCAAGCATGTGTCAGGTGTCCCCTATTGTACCAGGCACTGTCAAGGATGTCCCAGTAAAAATAGCACAGAAAGGGCTAAAAGACGATCTCGTCCATTCCCCTTTCTACACTGTAGGAAACCGAGACCCAGAGAGGGCAAGCGTCTGGCTCAAGGTCACACAGCAAGTCAGTGCTGAAGCCGAACACAGAACTACAGACTGTTCCTTCAGTGTCCTGCCCACGAGGCCACACCGGGGCCCCTGGAGTAACCCTTGATTTCGTTCCGTGGATGAACTAAAAGAAGCGTCATACCAGCAGAGGGGTTTATTGAGTCCTTTATGCCAGGCTTTGAGCTCAAGGCTTTTCTCTGCTTATTTCATTTGACCCTCTCGGCCACCCCGAGAGGCAGGCATTAGTAACCCGTGTGACAGATACGCCAAGAGTCACAGAGGACAAATAATGCCCCCGGGGTGAAGCTGCTGGCTGGCGACGGGGACACACACCCTCGCTGCCACTCTCATCTGAAGCTCTCGCTGCCTGGGGTGCAGCAGGGAAGAGGGGGCGACAGGGTTAGAGGGGCCTGGCTAATGGCACAGGGACAAGACACGCCATGTCACCCCTCTCCACCCTGTGATCTGTCACGCCACTCAGCCTATTTCACCATAAAACTCTAGTTCTACCAATGCCTCTTATTTTGAAGGGAACGCCTGTTCTCTAATCCCCAAGCCGAGGCTGTGGTCTGTGTGGATCCCATGTCATTTGCTAATGCAGCGGCTTCTTGGGGATTTGGGCGCACAGCCCCCAGGGGAGGCAGGGGAAGTGGGTTTCATGCTCTGCTTGGCAGCCCTGGCCTGGTGGGGAAGGTGCGGGTGGGCGGGCACTGGGCCTGCAGCACTGGACAGGGAAGAACATCCAGTCCTGACAATAACCCCCCGGAGCTGAGCTCCGAGCGCAAGTTCACCGCTGAGCGCCCACAAATAAGCTCTTGCATCTGACTCTTGTAAAAGACAAGGATGTCTTCTTTGAACACATCCCCAAAAATAGCCAAGAAAAAAGAAACTAGACTGTATTACATGCCTCTATGTGTCTATTTCTGTACTGTTTTTACACATGTTAACTCCTGGAAGCCTCTCTAACATGCAGGTGTTATCCCATTTTAGAGCCGAGGAACCGGCGTTTCCACAAGGGTGAGTGAGCTCCCGCAGGTCTCATAGCATTTAGCACAGCAGGGGCCTGAGACCAGTACCCTCTCTCTCCCCCATTACCACGGTCTCTCCCAGGCGGGGATCTGGTGCGGTCATGCTCCACCTCCTCAAATGTGACAGAATCAGACGGGCTAAAGGATCCACATGGCCCCTGTCCCACCCCACCCCACACCCCCAAGGACAGCCCCCAAGGGCAGCCCCCTTGGCACTCACGGGTCCCCGGGGATCCCAACCTCTCCTGCTCCCACCCACTGCTTCCTGTCCGCTGGGACGGAGTAAAGCATCTGTGTGGCTTGGCTCTCTCTCCAGTCAGCATTCTACATGAACACAGCTTGTGCACTTGTACCAATCATTGGCCCAACACACATTTTTTGAGCACTGATTGTGTGTGCCAGGCACAGTGCTGGGCCCCGGGGATGTGGCACTGCAGGACACGGTCCCTGGCCCCAGCTATTCGGCGTCCAGTGCCTGAGAGACAGGGATGCCCAGAGCTCACTGGAAGAAGCATCTGGGAGAGAGAATTTCTTTCTAACAAATCAGGGAGTGCTTCCCAGAGGTGGTGACATTTGAACAAGGTGTTAGAGGGTGTGTAGGGAGTCATGCATCAGAGTTCCTTCGGGGCAGACACCATATCACCCTCCTCCTCATCTGCTCCTGTGGCACCAGCACAGGTTCTTTTCTTGGGATTAAGTGTTGAAAATGATTTGAGCTGATCTGACCTTGACATTCCCTCACATCCCATGCCTGCCACATTCCCTGGAAAACAGAATCTGAGCTAGAGACTTCCAGGTAGGAAATCTACTGGGGAGGCTCTCGGGCCAGCGCATGTCAGGGACTGAGCAGCAGGCCTGGGCAGAGGAAGGCGCTGGGTTATGATGTGGTCACCACAGAGGCATAAGTGGACCCACGGAAGCCTGGAGCAGGAAGGGGTCTGCAGCAGGGACTCTGAGTGATTCTGGGGACACAAGGGCATGAACTCACCAGGAAGAATCTGTGCTTGGCCCAGGAATACAGAGTGACAGGGAGCCCCGCTCTCTCTCCCATTACAATCTCATGCTGGAGCCCAGAAGCCGACCACACACATGAGGTAATATAGAAATGCCAGGCTGGCCGAGTGGCGCGATGGTTAAGAACTGGCTTGGGACGCCAGGTGGCCCCTGTTCGGATCCCACATGTTAGGGCCAGTGACACTGCCCTCTACAGCTAAGATGCTGAACAACAGCTCAACCTGGAGCTGGGCTGCCGTGAGTCGCCGGCGACGGCGTAGGCTGCAGCCCCTGTGGCAGTGGGTTGCCATGGGCTACCGTGTGTAGCCAGCAGCCAGCGTGAGCGGCCAGCAGCCGCAGTGAGTGGCCGTCCAGAAGCCGGCGGCTGATCTGCCTCGCCAGAGAAGAGCGCAATGATGGTGCCAACTTGGGCCAGTGAAGCAACGTCCTCCACAACTAGACTGAAGAACAAAACGACAGCAACTTGTCTGTTCCCCTTCCCCCAATTCCCCAGCGCTGTTCCCATCCCCCAACTCCCCAATAAAAAATCTTAAAAAAAAAAAAGAAAAGAAAAAGCCCACGCATGCTGGCTGCCCCTGCCTCCCACTCCTTGGCACTACCTGCCAGGTCCTGCATCCATGGTCAGGACGCCGATTCCTAGGGCCTCGGTGGCTGCGCAAGGTCCTGCATCTACAAGTTCCTGAAGTCCACTTTCAAAGCGCTTCTATCGGGCTCGAAAATCTGCCCCTTCCTCGGCACAGAGCCCGATCCTGGGTTCAGGTTCCCTGGCCCTCAGGAGGGTCACAGCTGCTCTCCTCTGAGCTCCGCTCATGACAGGGTGTGACACAGAGGCTTGACCCAAATGGAGACATGACTGGGGCAGCTTTTGCTGTCAGACGTCCTGGCTGGGGCTCGGAGCTGGGGAAGGTGACGTCACAGGAGAGCCAGCTGAGTGCAGACCCTGACATGCTGGACCGTGTGAGTGTGAGCGCCATCTGGGCGGGGACTGGGGGAGCTGGCTGAGCGTGGGGAGCCCTCTACACTCACCCCGTGGGCCGTATGATGGCTCACTGTGCGCCTAACCTGCACTGGGCCCCGGGGCACCCAGACATTTGGTTAAACACTATTCTGAGTGTGCCTGTGAGGGTGTCCTGGGTGAGATTCACCTTTGAATCAGCATCCTGAGTAAAGCAGACAGCCCTCCCCAACGTGGATGGGCCTCGTCATTCCCGCGAAGGTCTGAGTAGAACAAAAAGGCTGCGAGAGAATTTTCTTCCTTCTGCTGCCTTCGAGCTGGGCCGTCAGCTTTCTCCGCCCTGAAATTTCAGACTCAGACTGGAACTCACACCACTGGCTCTCCCGGGTCTGCTGCTTGCAAACGGCAGATTATGGGACTTCTCAGCCTCCATTATCATGTGAGCCAGTTCCTGATACCAAGTCTCTTAATATATGTATATATCATATATATATATATATATATATATATATATCTGCTATCCATCTATCCATCCATCCACCTACCTACCTCTCTATCTATCATCTATCTACCCATCTCTTATTTCTCTGAAGAACACAGACGATCACAGGCTGGTCATTTCTGAGCAGATCCCTAATGCCAGCGATCCCTCATTGGCCCAGGAGGACTGTGGACTCAGCAGCGCTGGGTGTGGCCAAGCCCTGAGCTCCTGGAAGAGTCACAGCAGGTATTCACAGGGAAGAAGGGACCAGGGGAAGGAGACGATATGCATCATTATTGAGCCCCTGCTGAGTGCCAGGTACCAGGTTAGGGACTTTACATTCACAACAGCACTGGATACACATCCTACCCTATGCGGTTATTAAGTATTAACGACCCCATTCTACAGGTGGGAAAACTGAGGTTCGGAGAAGCAAGCAAATGAGACATGGAACCAGTCTTTGAAACCAGCTCCATTCCAACCTGCTTTCAAGGTCACCACACAGTCCAGGGGGAGCCCTCACAACAGGCCCTGTGACCTCCAGAGAACCATATTCTTCAAGGGACCGTGCAGAGGTGCCAGGTGACGGTCCTGTCCCCTGCGTCTGCCCCAAGACCTGGCACTAGGAATATGGTTGATACGTGCAGTAGCAATTACAAGAAGGGATGAATGGACCCAGGAGATGAAGAGACACACAGAGCAGAAGAAACTCTCTAAATGGAACATTTGAAAGAAGGGGCATCTCCTAGGACACACACAGACCCAGCCAAGAAAAGCTTGCAAGCGGTGAGGCCACTGCCCTCATGCAGACATTACCTCCGAGGAAGTCGGCTTGCAGTACCCAGCTCCGAAGACCAGGTTTTCCAGGGAAAGGCTAGACTGTTCCGATCCCGAATCTAGGCCACCCTTCCCGAGCCAGGAGCCTCTTCCAGGGCGAGTAAAACTGAAAAGAAGAGATTTGCAGAGAGATCAAAAGAAAGTAAAGAAAGCAATGGTACCACTCACTCAGTCCCTTTGGGACAAAACCACTTGGAAGGGAGGGGCCGTTTGTCTTGTAGGGGTGTTTGCACGGGGTATTTTTGGATGCTGCTATAACAAGGGGTGCCACTGGCTCCAAGTGAGCTTGGGAGCCAAAGATAACACACATCCTACCAGATGTACAAAGAAATGCTCTTGGAAGGCCAACCACACGCCTGCTGAGAGACACGGAGGCAGAGCTCCACGGTCACAGAACCCGAGGGGCAGGTGGGGTGGGCTCCAGGACGAAAGGACGAGGCAGGGCCTCGGTCGGAGGCCTGCCTCTACCCCTTTGGTGGCGCAACCTGGAGGGAGCTCCTGCAATCCTGCCCCCTTCTTGAATCTCGGTTTGTTCTGTGGAAGAACGTAAACCAGCTGGTACCTCCGTGACCCACACAAGAGGCTCACAGGATCCTGGACTGCCAGAGACTGTCGTGACCGATAAAGCACTCGCCATGTCACTGCTAGCTGGGAATGCTACAATCTGCTCCACAGACAGGTAAACAGACCCTGGCCAGCTGTGGGAGTCAGTACAAAGATCAGCGGACATGGAGTGACGGCCGCCATCGGCTGACGGATCCAAGGCCTGAGAGAAGCCAGCGTGACTACTTGAATTTGCCTCAGTTGGATTTAGGGTCATCTCCCTTTTTCTTTACCTTGTTTGGTTTTCATCGATCGATATATTGGTGAGGTCTACCTGTACGCATTTCCCATTCCTTTCAGATCTCTTCTATCAAATATCCTGATGGTCCATTGTCCTGTCATATTGTGACCACTATTTGATAGGCATGCCTTATCCCCCCAGTGAGATTTGAAGTTGCTGATGGCAAATAGGATCTTGACAATAAACAGCCTCAGGTGGCAACCTCTCCAGCACAGGTATATATTCAAGAAATATACGTGGAAGGATTGAATCCAAGAGACTCACATGCCTGCTTAAAATATTGAAAGGGAAAGAAAGCTAACATTATATTTCTGTGTAAGTCATTTATTCAAATATTCATTGGGCCATGCCACATACCAGGTAGCGACTGAGGTGGTAGGGTGGCAAGATAATTAGGACATAGCCATCACCATCAGGACATTTTGGTCTAGAGAAGGAGGCAGATGTAATATGAGGGAGGAAAACTCAGGCCAGTGGGCACAGAGAGCAGGTTATAAGCCAAACTGGGTGGAAAGGATGAACCAGTAGAGATGTCACTCAAGTAGATTATGGCCAAGTGGGTAAGAGGCACCAGCGAACCCAGAGGGCCAGGTCAGACTCCAGAAGCAGCACCTATAAGCTCTGTGACCTGGGAAGGTTTTCCACTGTCCTGGTGCACCTGTTTCCTCATCTGTTGATACCAGCACTTTAGCTATGAGGCTACTGTGAGGACTTCAGGAGATCAGCCAAGGACAGCCTCGAGTACAGCGTCTGGCACAAAGCAACAACTCAAGAAATGCTGGCAGCTACTGTCGATAACACCACAGCTCTAATAAAATCTAATATGATCACTATTATAGCGATGTAGCAATTGCTGATAATACCACAAATATAATCGAGTATAATATAATCATTACTCTGATTGGTTTTGAAGCTAGTCTCCAGTTTAGCTCGAAGATGGATCGAGTGAACACTGCAGAAGAAATGGACAGTGTACCTGGGCAGTGATGCTCTCGGCCCATGCGGGGTACACACTGGCCATAAATAACTAAAACGACTCATTATTTGACTCGAGCAAGGTCCTCATTAGCTTGTGCAGAGGAGCTTAATCCCTCCAGCGAAATCCAGTTGCACCCATTTGAGGGTTAAGAACTGGGTTCTTCTCTCCAGCTGGTTTCAGGAAAGGCAAAGGGTCTTTGGAGGTTAAGTGCTTATTTAACACCTGCTTCCTTCTGCCTGGATTTAATGGATGCCTCGGACACGGCTTTTCTGGAAAAAGTAGAGCTTGACCTATTTCGTGGGTAGTTCCCATAACTGTCAAGGGTTCCTTTTGTTCCCAGGCACTTTGAGCTAATAGAAATCCTTCCTGCAAAATCCAGAGGCCAGAAGACAGAGCTATTTTTACTCCCAGCCTGAGCTCTGCCAGTGAATTTCTGCCCGTCCTCCTCTCCGACAAGGCTGGGAGGGAACACGCCCCAACCATGCGCCCGGGCACTGTCCTCCTTGGAGAGTCACCACAACCTCATGTGGACAGGACACATTAGCAGTCCTGCTTTAGAGATGACAATTCGGTGTCTCGGGGACTTCAGGTGACTTTTCCAATAAGGCAGTTAGAAAAATGCCATGCCAGGCGTAGGAACCAAGGCTTCAGGTCTGATCTGTCCTCTGCAGCTTTGCAGCCCCGGGCTCCCTGCCTGTGTCCCCCTGGCTCCTTGGTGCTCTCTCCACAGCCTCTGCTCGCCTCTGCCCTGCCCCTCAGTGAGGCCCGGAGCCGAAACCTTCAGCCTGGGAGAAGCTCCTCTCTGCACTGATCAACCCTGGCCCCCGCCATGCTTCTCAGCTGCAGAGACAGAGGTCTGACCAGAAGGCCAAGCGCCCCTCCCCCACACCCCTCAGGGCTGATGACTTCATACCTGATCAGGGGCTGCTGCAGCGCCACCAAAGCAGCGTGGACAGTCAGCGAGATCACGGACAGGTGGAAATAGTCGAACATGACGGGGACGTGGTGGTGCAGGCCTCTGCGTGGGTGGAAGTGCAGGCCTAGCGTGCGGCTGCTGACCACGGGGGCCCCCGCCACGTCCCGCAGCCTGGAAGGCAAATGAGTGACCTCTGTGAGTAGTGGCCAGTGGTTGGCTGTCATCCAGGCAGTTCTACATGACAGCCTTGCCCCGAGTCCCCTGCCGTGCATGCAGCCTCCTATCCAACCCCCGCAAACACTCTGTCTGATAGAGATCGTTTTTCCCATGATGGGCAGATGAAGAAACTGAGGCTCGGAGAGGGAAGAGACATCACGCAGCTGCTTCTGGGACTCGTGCTCTGCTGTGTGACCCTAAGCCCACCCGTCAGTGATGGAGGGAGAGACACACGCTTATCACGAGGCTCATCTCAGCTCGGAACCCCGCCTGGACCACCTGCCACCCTCGCTTCCATATTTCCCTACAGGCCTCCAGCACTGTACCTCCTGTGCCAGGCTGTGCTTTCTACTAAGCTCCTACCTCGTGAGGACAGCCAATGTGACAAAGTCATCTTCATATCCCCAACACCAAGCACAGTTTCTGGAAAACTATGATCGACGCAGAAGTTGATCAAATGTTTGCCTATTAAAAGGACTAGTGGACTGACTGACTCCCAAAGCACACCGGTTAAGTAGTTTCATGAAGGACTGCCCCACCTTTGCTCTGGCATTTTGTGATTGGTTTGCATCTGGTTCCTAAGAGATAATCCAACCAGTAGGCAAGGCCCAACAGAGTCTTTGGTTATAAAAATGGGATTGAGTCTTCCCTAAATAAAAGCCACCCAGTACTCATCTCAACACTGGAAACCAACCCCCCAGGCTCTCCAAGTGTCTCCCAAAAGAGCCCTTAGGAAACCTGGATGCAACATCATTCATGAGCGGATCAGGGAGCTCAGAATACTCGGAGGACAAGCTGCTTCTCCCTCCACAGAGGAAATGAGACGCAGAGAGAGGAAGACCGGGTGGCGAAGCCCCAAGGCCCAGCCCCACAGCTCCGCTTCTCAGAATCCGTGTTTAGAGCATGTGTGCAAACACATGCCAAGTAAAAGGGCCAATTAACTCGTGTGACTCCATAACTCGACCACAAGTAATGGCTCCTCTCACCAGGAAGAAGCCTGATGCGGAGGGGACGAAGGGCACACCCCAAGTCTCAGAAAGTCATTAACACTTAGATTCACTTTCTACACTGACAACAGTGTATTGAGGCCTTCCTATGAATTGAACATGGTGCTTTTCCCTTCTTCCGTGTGACAATCATATGAGGGATTTACTATTATTCTATTTATAGAGGAGGAAGGAACGCCAACGTGAGTTAATTGACCTGTTCAAAGTCACGAGGCAAACCTGAAATGCTCGGCCCGCATCTACCTGACTATTGTCTGCTCTGTGTTACTGCACATGACTGCTTGGCATCCATTCAGACACAGGCTTGCATGAATTATAGAAATATCCTTAGGGCTTGAACGACAGGAGGGGAAATACACATCAGGGTAGCAAAGATGTCAGAAACCTTAACAAGAGCGTAAGACGCATCAATAGGGGTAAAGAATTCAGAAAGAGGGAGGTGATAGCTCTTCTGTGCTCTGAAACGGATAGAGAGCCAATGAGTGGAGATGAAACTCAGCTTTGTGGCGGGGGTCTCAATTCAGAAAAGAGAGAGACCCCTGAGAGGAGAATGCCTGGGTTCTTATAAAGGAACTGAAAAAAAAATAGCACACAAACAAAAAACACAAAACAGAGAGAAAGACGCTTAATTGGAGGTGAAGAGGTGACACAAAGAGTCTTGTTTATGTGAACTGCCATCCAGACATCCGAGGCACAACATGATGACGTGGTCCTGGAAGTAAAGAAGCGTTTCGTGATAGGCAGAAGGGTCCAGGGACAGAAGGAGACAGGGTGGGAAGGGGTGAGCCCCCCATCACTAGGCAAGCATATACTCAGAGGCCGCTACAGAGTAACAAGTACAAATGTGAGCTTAGGCTAGAGCAGGGTCTCTGACCCTCAGTAAAACGGACTTTGGGGTTTGGATCGTGCTTTATCGGGGAGGAGGTGTTGTCCTGTGCATTGTAGGATGTTCAGCAGAATTCCTGGCGCCCACCCACTAAATACCAGTAGCACCCACCCCATCAGTGTACCGATCAAAAATGTCTGCAGACACGGAGACATGTCCCTGGGGGACAGACTCTCCTGCCTACAGTGAAAACCACTGGATGAGACAGAGAGCAAGAGCCCTTCCAGCCCTGATGTTAAATGTCATGCTTCCGTGTTTTGTTCCCACGAAGGCCTCTGTGGTTCTAAGGTACCCGCCTGCCTGGGTCATATTTCAAAGCCTAACATCTATTCCCAGGAAGTGGTACAGACGCCTTCTCCTCCTTAAAGCTAATTTATGAAAAAATATAGCATTCTCAGTTCTTCCACAGCCCCTGTCTTCCTGTTCCACTTAGCTAATCTCATACTCCATTGAAACCCCTGCTCTGACTGTTATGACGTGCTTTGTATTGTAGAGAGGAGGTGACACATGGTGGCCTTGCCCCACTGCAGCTAGGATGCCACAAGGAGGAAGAAGACATTAATTCAGCAGCCATGCACTTGGGCTGTTAAAGACATCATTGCTCTTCATCTTCACAGCAGACCTGTGAGGGGAGGATTCTAGGATGACACCCATTTCATAAACGAGGTGACTGAGAGTGCAGGGACTTACTCAGTGTCTCACGGATGATGGACATAGAGCCTGGGTGGCTGAATGTTACACAACTTGTTTGGGTCCATCTCCAATACACATGCTCTCTACTGACTACCGCTATCATGGTGGGAAGGTCTCCTTTCACATGTGCACCGTGATTTCTCATTAATGCTGCCTGAAGGGCTGGGTGGAGAGTGGCTTCTAGGCTGAGTCTGAAATCGATGGCATGGTTCTGCCATGGTGGAAATGCCTACCATGGCGCTGTAGCTCAATGTCTCTGAAGGACATGGGCATAAGGAGATAGGGCAGGCGTGGGCTAATGAAAGGAGTGAACGATAGAAACTCCAGAGAGGTGAGGGGGAACATGAGAACAAAGGAGGCGTGGGCTTCACTTCTGAGTCCACAGGTTAGGAAGAAGGCAAGCCTCTTATATGGCCTCTGAGTTCCATACGGTGTCAGGACAGTAAGTCCTAGGCATGGAGTGGGGACGACAAGATTTCTCAAGCATCCACCATCCCACGAAGGGGTACGCGGAAGTGATGAGGGAACCGGGTAGGCAGAGGGGCCTGGGGCCCAGGCAAGAGTGAGGAATCCCTGATGTTCGGCCCAGACACCGTGGCAGGACCATGGACAGATCTCCTGACAGCCCAGTGACTAGACATGACCGTGTATGTACACGTCAGCAGATATCAGCCCTCAATCTGCAGGCAGCCGGAACTCCGACATCTCAGCAGCAGTCCACCATGACAATGAAAAGACGTTATACATTGGATGAGAATTTATAGGGGCCGGCTGAGTGGCTCAGTTGGTTAAGAGCTCGCTCAAGAGTGTGAGCTCTGAGCAACAGCAGTTGGAGTCCCGGCCCGAGCTGAGCTGCTGCTAAGCTGCCATTAAGTGGCAGGATGGCTCAGCCAAGAAAAAAACAAAAAAGAATTTATAGAGTCATGGTAATTAATGCACTTGACTAGACTTTTCAATACCTGGAAAAAGGGATTATTTATTTACAACCCGAAGAAACCTGGAGAGGCTCTGGCATGACAGTTCACCCCAGAGTAGGAGGAAGAGGCCAGGGAACAGGCTCCAAGGGGGCAGTTATGAGAAATCAGCAGGTTACACAGATATGGCTGTCCGGTTTCCAGGAAGTTGAAACCCAAGAGCAGATACGAGCCCAGAGATGTGGGATCCTGGCAGAATCGCCTTTGATTCAGGAGGGGCCCTGAGGTTTGCCAGCTCATAGGGTCATTAAGCTGAAGACCTAATTAATACTACATTGAAAATGGATGGAAGGGTCAGATATCAGGGCCCAGGACTCAGGACTCTTCTGTGCGCACAGCCTGTGAGCTGCCCACCTAAAATGCGTGTGGTGTGTAATGACCGCGTAGACGGGCTCAGCCCATGCTTCTGGGTAAGCTGTGACAGTGGAGGGACACTGTAGCTGACCCTGGCCCGAGGCGGGAAATTCCACACCACAGGTCAAGGGTTTCAGGGACACTCACTGCTGTTTACTGTCCGTAAAGTGCAGGTCCACCTTGAGCTGAAAATCCACTTCACTTAGAGCCTCTTCCACCTACGAGAAAGAGAAACGAAGGTCAGGGCAGCTCTGGGGGTCAGGTCTGGTCCGAATGGAAAATTCCCTGGCCTGTGTCCCAAAGCTTAGAAAAGGACTCTTATACCACAGAGATAATGGCATTTATGCTTAAAGCAGAATTCCCACGCATGCCCTGTGGAATCCTGGGTGAACAGGGTATCTGCGAGTATTACAGGGAAAACAAGAGGAAGGGATTTATGTAGTCATGTTTGGGAAAAAAGCCCATTTGAAAGAAAAAAAAAATTCTAGTAGAGCACGTTTTCTATATTGCAGGACTCCTGAGAAATCCATTTCCCAATTTGACCTGGAGCCCTACGAAACAGAAGTAACGTTGTTTCGGAGCATGAGATTTGGGAAGAGTGGGACAGAGGGAACCCTGCAGGCCAGGGATGGGGTAACTTTGGAGGTGACGTCATCTCTGCCCTCAGCCACCTTCTCCTTCGGGCTCCATTGTCCAGGGGCACAGAGGAAGTGGTAGCTCAGGAAAAGTGCAGTCATGTCCCAGGAAGGGAGATCCTTCATTTCTGTCTTGAGATTCATTACACGTCACCATTTATACTTGAATACGCTTCAACATTCCATGCCCTAGCCAAGGCGGCTTCCAGTCTTCGCTTCAAAAAAATAAAACCTGCTTTCATTAAAAAGCACAGGAATCAATCTGTTGCAGGTTTATAACCTGGGAGCCTGGGAGCCAAATTTCACCTGCAGGCACAGTTTTTTAGTCCTCACAAAGTTGTAAGTTGCAACTCACAAGTTACATTGAAACATCGGGTAATTTCACATTCATATGTTGGTTTGACCTTGTGGGGGGGAAAAAAAAGAAGTCCCTGGATCTGGCCGTGCTGGGCGAGCGCCTGGAAGAACCGCGTGAACCAGGCTCATGACAGTCACAGACAAGACCCCCTGGCCGGTGGCTAAGACCCCTGGCCATTTTCTTAGTGTCCCAGTCATCTGGTACCATTAAGGGGGACACTCGTCTTAATTCCTTCTGGGTCCCCAGTTCCAGGACTAGTGCCTGCCACATGGAAAGATTAAGGCAGCTTGAGGAATATAAATAAAGCTCTTCTCCATTCCCACTGCTCTTGGTTTCTGTTTCTTTACCGGAATGTTCTCACCATGCAGGGAGGGAAATCTCTTACCCTGCGGCCTCTTTGGGAATAAGTCCCTGGTTAAGCATAATTCAGGCAGAGACATATGGGTGGGATTTATCTTTAGGTCGTGGGGTTTTAAAAATTTGTTGTTAGAAAAAGCATTTAAAAGTTAACATTTTGCTGGATCCGAGCGCTATGAATAACTGCATCCTCTAGCTTTGTTTTTGCATAATCACGAAGCTCGTTTTGTACACATAAGCCGAGCACCACAGCCTCCTGCCTCCAGTTTCTGGGAAGCGGAACTGGCAAAGCAAGCCCTCTGAGCCACCCTCTCAGCATGCATCCGCCTGGTTAGCGAAAACTCACTGTAAACTCCAGTCCTAAACTTGGAACCACAGAAAATCCTGGGCCAGCATGAGCTGGGGCTAGACTGAGCCTGGCTGTGACTTCACCACTGGTTTGATAAATCTTTAATTGCAAGATGCTCTGGAATAAAGTCACTGGCTTCTCTAACCATTCATTTTATCTGTGGCTGTTGGCTTTCAGCCCCTCCCTCCAAATGCACAGCCTCACACATGCACACACACACACACACACACACACACTCACACATGCACACAGACACCCACACTCACACACACACACACACACACACTCACATTGCACACAGACACCCACACTCACACTCACACACACACACACACACACACACACACACACGCACACACTCAGTGCTTTGGTTTTCATAAGCTGACAAATATTCACTGGAAAAAAGCTAATGGATCCATTCCAGATATACAGTTTTTATGGGCATATCCAATTAACTTTACTTGCCACTGGTTTCTATATAGTGATTAAGTCTAACATTATTTGCTGCTGTATGGGTTACTCCAAACATAGGAATAAGTTATTAGCTTATAGAGGTAAATGATTTAGTATGGAGAAGGAAACAGTGTGCACTGTCAAACGGACTTCCTGTTCAACCTCAGAACTAAGGCTTGTCCCAACGTCATATGAACTAAACTTGAGTGTTGGGGAAATTAAACCTGAAAGGCTTTACACGGTTGGGGCAGGAGCGAGACCATGGTAACAAGAAGAGAGAATAAGGACTCAGATGCCTGAAGAATGCTCAGACCCAGCCTCCACTCACAACCACTCTGCCACAAAGGTCATTGAGGTCAACATGCCAAATGATGACGGCCCGTAAGAGATAAAGTGACATTCTCTCACTCGAACTTGAGAAGGCTGAGCTTGTGCAGACAGCCAAACAGAGTTCCTTACTATCCAATGGCACTCAGGGTATCTCTTCCTAAACAAGGTGTATCAACCAGGGTCCAAGAAGGAAGCAGGTGACACAGTCAAAATGAGGACTCCAACTACGGTTCCTTAAAGAGGTGATTGACACACGTATGGGAGGAGCTCGGGAAAGCAAAGATGACGGCTCAGGATATCAGGGACCACAACCGTCGGAGGCCAAAAGGGTCAGGCAGAGGGGGTGCTTATCAGAGCTGAGGCGAGAGCTGCATGGAGTGGCCCCCGACCTGGGTTGAGGCCATTGGCAGAAGATCACGGCCAGTGGTAGCTGACAGACAGTCAACAACCAGCTCTGAAAAAAAATTAAAAACCCTGACCTGTAGCACCGTCAGTTTCTGCGGTGTAAACATTTCCGTCACAACTGACCTCCAGCTACCCACGGGAAACCACTAAATGTGGAGCTGGGAAGAGATGTGTACTTCGTCTCGGGCGAGCCGGGGTAAGCCAGCCCCAGCATCCCACAGGACAGACCCCCGCCGCTCCCACCGCCCAGCACTGACGGCGCCTAGGAAGTGAGTACCCTGGTCCCGTTCCCTCCCTCCAATCACCTGCGGGGCCTCTCGTAGGCTGAACCCAAATGGAATTCAAAAGGCAAGGCCACCACTGGGCCGTGTATGCATGTAGTCAGCCTCCAGGGTCCAAAGCAGCTGGGAAAGGCACGGAGGGAAGGTAGAAGAGAGGTTGAAAGGTAGCCAGAGCGGCTAAGAGGAGGCCATTATGGTCTGGTTGGCTTCCATTACAGAAGAAGTATCCACAGTATCCTTAAGCCATCCACAGTGATGGCATGGGGAAGACGGGGGTCAGGGTGACAGAAGGCTACCAGGGCACGATGACAACAGTCCTCTCAGTGAGTCCCATGACAGGCACTAGGGGTGCAAAGAGAGACAGGGGACTCCATCCCTGAGACACTTGCAGATTGGTGGGAGGGTGGCGACAGACTAAATTAAAACTCATGCCATTCCACCTTTCTGACAAGCCCAGCGGCCATCCATCGCCCAGGAATGAGCCTTCCCACGGCCTGCAGTGCTCGGGGCGTCCGGCGCACCCACCTCCGCAGCCTCACCTCCTGCTCCTCTCCCCTTGCTCACTGAGCTAGTCGCCTTGGCCCTTTGCTTTTCCTGGAACACTCCAGCCTCATGGCACCTCAGGGCCTGTGTCCTTGCTGTGCCCTCCTCCATGAACGTCGCCATCCTAAGCTCTTGGCATGCCCAGCTCCTCCCCAGCGTTTGGGTCTCAGCTCGAGGTTGGCTTCGAGCCACCATCATTTGATCAAAAATGGGACATTTCAATCAAATGCCCAGCAACTGGAATGAGGCCCCCCTGTCTGTCACTGGTCCTCCAGGGAATCTCTACGTTGTGTGAAGCTGGTGCTGAAGCTGGGGTCTTGGCAATCTCATGACCCGAGTATCCCCCAGGTAGCGGCAAGGCATTCAGAGGGGGTCCTGCCAGTTCTCCTCCACTGGGGGTGAGTCCAATGGAACCATTGCAGGACCTCCAACAGGGAGGCAAATCCTACGCCTAGCGCCCTTGCGAGCGGAGCACACAGCAGTGTGAAGGCTGTGTCACAATCAATACGACTGATTGATTTGATTACATTGTGATGTATCGATCTCACATTCAAATATAAGCCCCAAGTCTCCTGGGATGTTTTCTTGTTCACTATTTTATCCTTAGCTCATCATGGGTGTGCTCAATGGGCGTTCAATAAATCTTTGATGGATGGATGAATGGGTGGATGAATAAATGAAGAACTGAGTGAGAGCTTTTCACGTCTAACCACACAGAGGAACAAGGTCACGGACCAGACCATGAAAGATGAGGACAAAAAGCCCTGGGCGTGAGAGGAGGACGCGAGGTGGCCAGGAGGTATCGTCACGCACACCACGTCGTGAGTGGGGGACATGCCACTTCTCAGGCCTTCCTAAGTCAGAATACACGTCCACATCATCACAGGTATTGTAACAGGAAATGATACATCGGGGTGCAGCCACAGGGATCTGAGATGGGACTAGGGGAGAACAGCCATGGTTTAGGCCTCAGATATTCCTTTGACATGTTAACCAAGCGAATAGGGCATTTTTGATCAAATGTCCAGCAACTGGACTGAGGCTGCCATGGCCTCTGGGCTTTCACTCATGCTGTTACTCTGCTGGGATGCCCTTCTCCCTTCTCTTAGTGTGACGAACTCTGAACACATGCATGTCAGAGCCAGCTCCATTGTGAAGCCACCGACGTCCTTCCGCAGAGCTCACCTCTCCATCCTGGGTGCACCACTGCTCATCTGTGCATACAGGTAGGACAGGGCATGTCACCTGTCAGGACGCGGGCCCATGTGTCTGTCTTCCCGATATATTTTCACTCCCTGAGGGTGAAGGACCTCTGCCTTGCTCAGTGCTGGCCCTCATCCAGGAGCCTGACATGGAGCCCTGTACAAAGCACATGCTCACAGGCTGACTCGTGGGCAAAGCGCCCCCGTAAACGAACAAATGGGCACATGAGGAGCAGATAAGAAAGTCGGGAAGTCCGTATGTCCGTGGAAACTGCTTGGCGTAGGAAACAAACCAGGGGATGCATGAAAGACGGAGTATGCGTGGGAATGCCCTAAAGTCACGAGTCCCCACCTGTCAGGTTGTAGAGCAAATCTGCAGCTTCTCTTTCACTTACCACTTACCTAGCAACGGAGACAAAAGTCACAAAGAGCGGACAGCAACCTCAGCCGCTGGGAGACGCCAGGACTTACCCTTTCGCCATCTAAGAGCAAATGTGCTTGGAAGATGGCGGCATCCCTGACGGGCACCTCTTCGTTTCTGTATAAGATCTGCAAAGTCCGGCTGTGCACGGTGTTGTCGTGGACGCAGGCCGCATGGAGGCTGCTGCTGTCTGCAAGACAAGAACCAGTGGGAGCACGTGAACTCAGGACCATCCACACTTGCCGCTTCCGCCTGTGTCTGTCCAGCTCTGAGAGAGAGGGGCCCCCAGCCACTTTCCAATGTTCAAAGACTAACATCACAGAACAATAAGATCCCCATTCATTGAACGGGGCTGACATCTCAGAATGAACCTCGTTGAACCCCTTACGAGCCTTATGGTCTTGGACACATCACTTGTCATACTGTGTGAGCCGTGCTCCTCGGCTGGAAATTAGTACCAGCTAAATTCCTCACCTGCTCACATGCCCCCTCCTCCGTGAAGCCTTCCAAGACCCCCGACCCTGGAAACCACGAGGAGAAGAACAGGGGGCTGAGGTCAGAAACTGCCCTTCCTTTCACAAGGAGTTCCCAGGGCCCACAGACTCCCTCTCTCCTGACAGGGGAGCGTGCATAACATCAAGAACACCCTGTCTTGAGTTTTAGCCAAATGTGCTCATTCTAACTGCATTAGATACCGAGTTCTTTTTTTTTGAAGGAACTTGTTCATCTCTCTGTCCCCCAGTGCGTTCTAACTCTGTCCGAATCCCTCAACACCGTTTCAAAGTTAGGTTGAACTTCAGGAAGACAAATCTACCCGATGGGGTTAAGAGGCCTCATTGCATCCACTGACCAGGGTCATGGAGGATAACAAATGGGTGAGTCCCGCAGGTCACTTAACACGTGAACTGCACAGTTGGCGAGCTATGGAAGTGCTCTAGAATAAATAATGCTAATGTTTACAGAAGGCAGTCACTCTCTCATAATAATGACCAACTATGTGGCACTCTATAGCTTCCAGGGTGTTGTTCCAAAGTGTTACTTTCCTTAATCGTCACAGAAAATTGCTGGGACAAGCTTGACCACAGATGGAAAGACCCAGGCTCAAAGGAGAGGCAGGCATCCTGCTATTTGCTGGGTAACACGGTGCTGTGTGAATTCGTTCTCACATCTATTTAGCAACTGAGAAAAATCCCTCAAATAAATAAAATTGAAAAATAAAATGCACCCACTGCTTAGCAGGAGGCGGGTTCTCAGTAATGCACCTCCAAAAGGATGAAATGGCATCGCTGCAAAGGCAGCCAAGAACATTTCAGCCAAGCAGCCAAGAAAAGCTGCTCAAGAACCCATGCGCTGTCCCCAGATGGCTTGAGAGTCCCTTGCAAACAGGGACAAAGGGTCCTTTCTGTTTTGATTTGCTGCACCAGCCCTTCCTCTGTCACTGTCAAGGCCTAGTTGATCTATCAGCCAGACCAGCTGTGTGGCAGAGGATGGATGGGGTAAGTACTTTGAAGGTCAAAGCAGCACGAGCCGTCTAGGACCAGAGGGGACAGCCAGCAACACAGTTCAATCACTTGCCTTCTTGGGCAAATGACATCACCTCTTGTAACAGCGTCTTTCCATGTGAAAAATGGGCCTATCTACCTTGACCTCCTGGGATCAGTGTAGACAGAAAGAGGCTACAATAAATCAAGATCCTAAGACCAGGCACGCACTGGGCATGCAACATGCACTCGGATGACTTTGTAATTGAGTTTAGAGAAAGGTCTGAGCACTTCCTGTTGAATACATATTTACTGAGCACATTTTTTTATAGAAGATTAAACTCCTCCGATTTTGAGCAGGTTGATAAACTCGACCACAGGACTCAACGGTATTGGCCAATCACCAAACCCCAAGGTGCCCCATGAAGTCCAGGGACAAGGCATTATTTACACCCCACGGAACTTTCTGTGTCACTTTCTCATCACTGTTAAGTAGGGCACACATCAGGTGTCTTCTTACGAGAGGAGGCTCACTGGTCCCGAGGTGCCTCCCTGAGAGTGCCTGCCCACCCTGTTCCCACAGGGATTCCCCCTTTTCCAACAACGACAGCCCACACTTGGTCCCCCTGCCCGTCACCCTGGCTGCCTCTTCCGGACATTCTGAGGAAAATGCTACTGTCTTCTCCTTGGTAAGGCCACTTCCTGAAATGTCTAAAACTGGCTCTCCCTCTCGTTTTCGAAGCCTTCCTTGGCAGACAGAGGGTGCTCATCACATCATGTGCAGCTTTGCCTCCTTGTATGCCCAGGCGCCGGACACCCAGGGATGAGGAGACAGCAGAGCCCCCTCTGCCCTTTTAGACCATGTTCAGACCTGGGGATGCTGCCCTCTTCTAGCTGTGGTGTAAAGAGCCACTTTTCTCTTTTGAGTATTTTTACTTATTGCTTTACAAGCAGATTTCTATTCAAGGGGTCCAATGAGAAGGTGTAGATGAGAGTCTCCCCGAATATCTGTCTTCTTCTTGTGTATGTGTCAGGGTTCATACCACGTGTAGGTACGTGAAAGGGAGGCTGGGACTTTGAGGGGAAAAGACAGATGGAAAGAAGGCAGGAGGAGGACTAGAAGGGGATGGAAAGCAAAAGGAGAGGAAGGAGGAGAGAAAAGAGAACAGGGCAGAGAAGAAAGAGACACTTGTCAGTGGCCCCCACTGTCCAAACAGTACATTTCCAGCAGGTGAATCTGAAATTTCAGGCCAGAAGGCAAGAGTAAAATGACTCTTGGTTCTACTGTTTTCTTTTCACAAGAAATGAGTGGCATCAATACGTCTCATTATCGATGTGTCTCTAAATGTTTAGAACTCGAATGATGGCCTTTCCTCTGCTGAGCACCCTGCCAGCCCAGAGGGCTCCGTGAGTGCGGATTGCAAGGGTAGGTGCTGTTCACCTGGCGTGAACCCTCTGCCCCCAGTCCAAGCCTCCAGGACTCTCGTGGGGACTGAACCCTGCACCCATTCCAAGACCATGGCCATGGCTCTTGGGGAGCACATAGGAGCTCCCCAAAGAGTCAGGTTTGTGCTAAATGGTCCAAACTCTGGGAGGTGCCCCTCCAACCCTCCAGACCTGAGGGCAGCTGAGTGAGGTCTGGGCTTTTCCAAAAGAAGATGCTGAGAAGACATCGCTGTACTTCCTCAGGCCATGTTCATATGGGAGAATCCTCCAACACTTCAGAGCTCATAGAAGTAGAAAAGCCAAGTTAGCTTAGGAGCAACTCAAGGTCAGGACCTTGGCTTTCTGACGGGTTAGAGCAGGACCTCCTTCAGTAAGGCAAGCGTACATTCTAGAATTGCCCCACCACTTTCTCACTGTGTGGCCCTAGACGGGCCATGAAATCTGGGCTTAAATGAGGCAAGAACCACACCCCACCTGATCCCCATTCTGAATGTCAGGCTCAGAGGAGATGAGGAGTCAAAAGTGTATGTTTAACTGTATAATTCTCGAAACCCAAGCAGATTTCCTGGTGAGCTGAAGATGGTAATGATGATGGCTCTGTCCACCAGGTCATTTTCTGATTAGTTCTAGGAACAGGAGGGACAGAAAGTCACCCTGACGCCAAGCTTTATTATTTTTTCTAACCATTTCAGAGAACAGGCAGAAGAGAAAGCTGCCTTGAAGCAGATGCCCACTGTGTTTAGAAGATTGAATTCTAGAAAATGACCAGACAGACCTCCCCTAGAATATAAGTGTTCTCTGGTTGGTAGGGCCAAAGCACACTCATTGCCAGGGGAGAGGG
>NW_017731924.1:248254-249367 GCF_001890085.2 Hipposideros armiger
CATTCTCCTTATCTCACTTGACCTTGGGCTCGAGGGTCTTCTTGTCACTCATGAGGAAACGCAGGATCTGCTCAGGTAAAGCGAATTCCGTGTGTGATATAAGAAATGGCAGAATGGTGACTTTAAACCTCATGCCTGTTTTTTATTCTTTCATCCCATAGTTTGTTTATTCACTCGCACCGGTGATACGTTAGACATAATGCTCCTCACTGGTGACGACACAATCAGCAAGAATATTCTTCCTTATTTAGTCCAATATTTCCCAACTTGGTTACCCCTTCACGGCTCTCACACACTCCATTGCTTCGGTTTCACAGAAAAAAGACTAAGGCCTGGAATGATGAATCAGCAGGTTTTGCACAGTACAGTCACTCAAATGTCACTGAATCGATCCATCAATTAATCATTACTGAACGCAGAGAAGAAGCGGGGGGTGGGGGACGTGGGGAAGTTCCCCAACATCCGTGGTCATGTGAGGACCCAGGATGTCCAACGCGTCGCCCAGGTCACAAGAAAACCTAAGTCACAAAGCAGGTACCATGGCCTGGCAGAAATTCATATTTACAGAAACCCAATCAAGGAACGTGGGACAAACTACAATTTAACCTGCTGGAAAAGAACAAGGGCTGCTGCTACAATTCACCAGTGAGCCTTTCCCATCGACACCGACTGGGCTGAATTGCTGAGTTATAAACCAGCCTATTAAAGGCAGAGGGAAGGCCAGCACTTGAGAGTACTTTATTAGCCGACTGCATGTGTGGCAATACAATCTCAAAAGTAAAAGGCCAGCAGGCCACTTCTAACGCATTCATCTCCCAACACCTCACCCGTGGGGCTTCCTTCATCCTAAACTCTGCCATCTCAGGCGTTTCAATTGGCAGCCAGCGGCAGAGTCCAGTCCATCCCTTGTACGTCATGATTTTTCGAAAAGGATGAACCTGAGTTAAAAGACATGGTTTTGCTCTGGGCTCTTCCATTTGTACACTGCACGCCTGTGGACAGGAACTTCTCTGATTCGAGCCTCAGTTTCCTCACCTGTGAACTGGGGCTGGGAGAGAATACCTGTTCAAGGATCGACCGGGAGGAGGTGGCCTAGGAGAGGGCCTGGTACAG
>NW_017731924.1:249999-251223 GCF_001890085.2 Hipposideros armiger
GCTGGACAGCTAGCTCTGTGGACCCATCTAACCCGGCACAAAGGTTCTGCTCTGAAGGACAATGGCAGAATACATGAATGTTACCTGAAGAGTTATCACCTGGGATCCCAAGGTGTGGGCGCTTGAGGCCCATGCAGACAGCTGCTCCAGCAAGGAGTTTTGTCAATGAGGGCACAGTGGCCCCTCTTTCTGTGGGGGACATGTTCCAAGACCCCTAGTGGAGGTCTGAATCTGCAGATAGTACTGAGCCCTATATCTACTATGCTTTTTCCTGTACATACATACCTATGATAAAGTTTAATTTATAAATTAGGCACAGTAAGAGAATAATAACAGTAACTAATACTAAAATAGAACAATTACAACGACATACTGTAATAAGAGTTATGTGATCTTGGCAGTCTTAAAATCAGGGTGATTTGAGCACAAGCACCGCGATACTGCGGTAGGAGATCTGATAACCCAGATGGTTACTAAGTGACTAACGGGCAGATACACTGGACAAAGAGATGGAGTGGGTTTGTTCAAGATTCCGTGGCACTACTCAGAACAGCGCACTATGCAAAACCCATGAGTTGTTTATTTCTGGAATTTTCCGTTCAATATTTTTGGACTATGATTGACCGTGGGTAACTGAAACCGTGGAATGTAAAACCAAGGATAAGGGAAGCTTCTGTACAAGCTTCTAGGAAGTCCAGAGAACCCCCTTCTCAACAGGGTCCATGTGGCCATAGAAGCCCCCACAGCAAGGGGCTGATCAGACCCAGTTCTCTCCTAAGCCGACATTCAGAGAAGAATCCCATTTTATTGTGTCATCTCAGAGCTTCTTGGATAATGTGTGATGGGGGAGGCGGGCTGGCATTTCTGCTAACAGGGCATTTAGATACACAAGCACTTGCGTGGAAGGTCTGAAAGGATATGAATGTACTTGGTACCTTCAATTTTCAAAGCACCTGATGTTGCTGACAAATCATGAAGGGCTGCATTTTAGTTGTCATTTGTATTGCCTTTTGAAAGAATATCAAACGTTTTTCTTGCTTTCTACTCAAAGTGCACTGCTGTACACGGAATATTGAATTACTGGCTTTAATGTGCATGGATATACGTTTATGCTTTGCCCATAATCCCATATTCATACGTTCCTGTGATTTTTGCCATAAAAGATATCCATTCACTCATTAAATTCTTATTAATCGCCTTATGCATCAGATTCTGGGCAAAACA
>NW_017731924.1:253633-254770 GCF_001890085.2 Hipposideros armiger
ACAATAAAATCTAACTTCTATACTACGGTTTAATGGGCTCTAAATCATCGGCGTAGGCGCTGCAGTCAGGTGAGGGATTAACACAGAGCTGGCACTGTGTGTGGTACTCAGGCTGGGCAGATATTTATAGAGCGCACGGCTGACTGCAGCCCCCCACGATCCGGTCTGAGCATTTGGCAGAGGGGTGCAATAAGCACTGTGCAAGTGATCTGCACCTTGGCTCTGGCAGCAAGGTCACTGTGGTTGGCTCTGTTCCCCGCCGTCTTCACCAGGACCCGGGCCCCTGCACCCGTCCACGCTCCTTTGCAAAGAGCTGGCACTGAGTGCGCCTGACACGCACAACATGGGACCTTCTGAGAAGACGCACACTCGGGCTCCATCTTCTCCTTCGGAAACCCATGCGTTCGTAAGTCATCAGCAGACACAGCAAATGGAAGCCAAACAGCCCTGCGTATGTGACGCAGGCGCTCCTGAGCCATCTGCCTCAGCCATATGCTTCTCGAGGAGAAGCGAGCACAGCCCTGATTGCGGCTAGTGAAATACGCGTAAGAGCGGCAGCGTCCCCTCCCAGTCAGGGTCTCTGGGATGTTCCAAGGAGCACAGAGCCGTTCTCCAGCCCGCGCTGACCTTGGCTGTGGTGGGGGGACACAGAATGTAGGGGGCAGCTGTGACTTGCTACAAAAATAGTACAGAGCCCTGGAGTCACTGCTGAGAGGTGACACCAGGTGACCACTCTGCCTCTGTCTTCCACGGAGACAGAAGGTCCATCTGGAGGGCCAGCCCCACGGCCTGGGGCTGAGCCAAGACTGGCTGGCCCAGAGAAAGGTCAGCAGCCACCGGCATCGGCTCCCTCCAAGGGCTGCACCCGCCCTGCTCCCCTCCCCGAGTCACGAATGAGTGGAGCTCTCCCCACTCACAGGGCATTCTCGGCCGGACTCTCTCCTCTTAGGCCTCACCTTTCCTCCATTAGACTCCTCCCTCCTGTCCATCAGGGCATATTCCTGGGCCACACCCGCTGTCTGGAGAAGGGGCGGGATGTTCCATATTGGCTGGCACAGGAACCAACCAATCATAGTGCATGCCAGGCAGTGACGAGCAGCATCCTGCGGGCCACCGGCTGTGCCAGGCATAACTCCT
>NW_017731924.1:259080-259915 GCF_001890085.2 Hipposideros armiger
GGAACCCCTCCCCTGGAGAGCAGTGCGTGGGCCTGGGTGGTGCATTGTCCAAGACCTGCGCCTAAAATGGCACGGGGCTCAGAGCCACTCAGCACCACTGATGCTCCCGACAGCCTTGTTCTCTTCTACACGTGGACGTTCGATCGGCTACTTAAAATCTCCTGCTTAGATTTTCGAAGGCGCCACACAGTGAACGTGTCTAAAAGTACAGCTTTCGTACTGCTGCTAGGAAAAGAGAAAAGTCACAATGGTGGTTTCTCTTCCACTATCCCGGGGTTCGGGGAGTGGCTCTGTGATCTGGCCTCCCGTGTAAGCCAGAACGAGGCGCCCTTGGTACAATTTTGCCCTCACGGCCCACATGTCCCCACCCCCAGGTGCTCCCACTTCCGTCCCCACCACTCACACACGTGCCAAGCTCTGCGTGCCCCACCTGCACCCCAACCTGCCTGTTGCTCAGACTCTCTCCACACTATGTCCAGAGACGCGTCTTTCTAATGCAAATAGGACCCAGCTGCTCCCCTGAGCAAACCCCTTTAGTATCTTTCCATTTTTCTCAGGATAAAGGTCCAAAAAATGTCCTATGAGAGTCCTCAAAGCCAGTTGGCCCCCCGCCCCCGCCCCAGGCTCCCTTGCTCCCTGCTCTGCAGCCGCAGCAGCCGCCCATCCCTCCCTGTCACCGCATCACTTCGCCCACGGGGCCCCTTCTGCCTGGAGCGGCACTTCCTTTCCCTGGGGCCCCAGCTGACTCTGGCTAAGCCTCAGCTCTCAGTTCTGGCATCTCTTCCCCCAGGAAAGGTTCTCTGTTGTCCGTAAGTGGTCAAACCTGTGATTCCAC
>NW_017731924.1:265240-268990 GCF_001890085.2 Hipposideros armiger
CCCACTCAGGGTTTCATTCAAATTGTTGGGCCTCTGGGAGAATGTTGCTCTGTGTGATTTCCTCAAGAAATAGCTCCTGATTTTTTTACTGGCCGCACATAAATAGGACAATGAATCAAAGGCACTCTATAAAAACCAAGAGTGTCTTTGATTCTTATCTTTCAGGAAATAAAAATGGCTAGAAGCACAGCGGGACCTGCTCAGACACTGAGCTGGGCACTTTACATCTATTAATGGATTTAATAACAGCCGTTTCCCAATGTCAGTCATTTATGTAGAACTCTCAGGAGCTCTTACTATGTCCTCATAGCACCTCTATCAGCATCACTTAATGTTTCATTTTGAAATAACTTGTATTGTTTTAAAATGTATATGCAAGGGAAATAGGACATCATTGTCTTAAATGAAAATGAACCAACGCAGTGTCCTTTCCATCCGTAGAAGATATTGGTGAAAATGAATCAACACAATGAGAGTCTAGCCAGATAAAGTCTTCAGCGCAAAAGAAGTTGAATCTGTGCCTACTCTCTTTGCTGAGGAGCTTAGCCAAGGTTAATGATAAAGATTCATTAGCCTGAAACACATTTTCCCTTGAATTAAGCAGAAGTCTTGAAAGAAGACGGGAGCAGATGGAACTTCTCCATGTGCATTAATATTCAGGAGCATAGCCTCTCAGGCCCCCTAAATGCATCTTCATCATTTGCAGTAGCACGAAAGCAAAGGCTGCCAGTTGGGACAGTGTCCAAGGTTCTTCCTTCTTACAGACAAATCTAGAACGGTGCCCAGTCCAGAGGCTGCTTTGCTCAGCACCCCTCTTTCCCAGGCATGGCCGTATAAATAAATCCTAGCAAGCCAGATGGAGGAGCCGCTGCATGGGACCCCGAGGAAGGCCTTTCCCGAGGAAGGCGCTGCCTGCCCCAGCTCTGCTAACCTCTCCCCTCTGGCCTGTGGCTCGGACGCCATGGCTGAAGGTTCAGAAATCTGCCTGGACCCTGAGCACCCAAGCCCTCCCTTCCTCCTGGACTCTGTCACACACGTTGTGATTGTCACTCAATCCCTGGGTTCCCCTCCCCAGTCTTTGAGTTTTGCCATCAAGCTCTGGTCAGCTGAGCCTCATAAGGCCAACTTTCAGGAACTGGGGTTTGGTGTTGAGGAAATGTCTCCACAGAGAGCACAGCACGTGTAAGGTGGAGCCAAAGATTATTCCTGCCAAAGGTGGTAGGAGGAATGTCCGTGTGTGTGTGCGCGCGCGCGCGCGCGTGCGCACGCACAAGCTTGCATGAGCATGCAAACTCCCCACGTGACAGGAAGTCTGTTCACTACACATATGCACTACCTTACCTGATCCCCCAAACAGCCCTACAGGGCCATCTCTACCACTTGTATGCCATTTATAGTGGGCTAGTCACAGGCACAGCGTCACAGGGAGCTCAGGTGAACGCAGGTCTGGCTAACTTCACCCCAGACTTTCTACGCCATGACTAACTGCTATGCTCGTTCGAGTGGTTTCTGAATCCAGGTGATAAGGCAGCCAACCCAGACACCTGCGTGCAGGTGATTTAATGATGGGGGCGTTCTGCTGAGACCAGCATGGCGCTGCATGGGATACAGGGTGGTAAGGAAGGGGGGCAAGCAAGGTCCCCGAGAAGGGGACCATCTGACCCTGCGGGGGCCTCCGGGGCATGTAACATCTCAGCCTGCCCCCTCCTNTTTTTTTGTCATTTTAACCCCCCATGATCACTATTTGCTTTGGTATTATTCGAGAATTCTAAAATTGATTCAAAAGGGAAACTTTGGGATCGATTTTAGTTTCTAAGCTCCATCTCTAATTAGCTGTAACAAATGCTCACACTATTCTGCGTGAATATTACAGTCAAACAGGCAGCCTGGGGAGTAAGTGATGACATCACATATCACACAGTATTACCCGGACCCAGGACGCCATCTGTTCTCAGGTCATTATGCAGAGCAATGCCACAGCCCGGCCTGGCATCCGGGCCCCTCACACGGGCGTGCTACCAAGGGGGTGCCTCCTTGCACAGTATCAGGTGGTCAGATCTGTGCACTCGGGGTGAAAGATGGACGCACCTGCTGTGTCACTCCCACAGTGACTGACCGTTGAGCTAGGCACAGAGACAGCAGAAGAAGCCCAGCCCAAGCTGACAGTGGTGAGGAGGAGGAGGGGAGCAGGTGACGGAACACCACTGCTGCTCTGGGGACGTGAGCTACTCAACTGCAACTTCAACGTGACCCTGGGGCAGAGGTTCTGCTCTTGCCATCAGTTTCGTGTGTAGAAACTGAGGCACCAGGCGCTTCTTTCACTGTTTCAAAGAGGTGGGACCAGGGTTGGAACCCAGATAGACTATAGAAGTCCAGCTCTCAAACAGGTCCTCAGTGTGGAAACAAACATCGATTCAATTAATAATATCAACATTTTATTCACTAAATCTGTTCAAAAGCTTCAAATATTTAACCAGTAAAACTGGAATGGCAAGTGTGCAGTAGCCTAAGAGCAGGTCCGTGGAACCGTGGCTGGGCAGTCCCTGAAGGTTTAAGTCTGTCACCGCTGTGACAGCATCAGTATGAGTGACAGATGAGGTCAGGATGCGTGAAGGGAGACTGAGTAGGAAGCGAGCCCAGGAAAGAAGTGTGAGAGAGCTGAGGAGGAGGAGAAAGCCCCACGATGGGACTTGAAATGGGATTCCACGTGGAGGTGATGGTGGGGAAGAGGTTCAAGGTGGACCTCGAGTCCATTTTGCTGGACCAGCTGGACGACAGAGCCATCTCTAAACATCGCTATTCCTTCCTTCAGTTGATGCTTGCCACAGCTCGTGTCCTCAGCTCTGTGAGTGCAGCAGGGGCCACGCAGGACCTACCCAGACTCCGGAGCCGGAGGCTCCATGACGTACTCACTGGGGGACCTGGAGCAAGTCCGTGAGTCTCTCCATGCCGATGTTCCTGCTGTGTCAAAAGGGACCTGTTCAAAAAACACATCACCCCGGGAGGGTGTGCTGACCTAAGTACGTTCATACACATGAACTATTGAACATCACTTTGGCACATGGGAAACACTCAGCAATGAGGAACTGAAGGCAGTATTATTTTTCCATTTTAGAGGAGATACAAACAGTAAATAAATATATAACAAAGTTAATTGAAGTCGTGTTAAGAAAAATAAAGCACAGTAAGGAACTGAGTGACAACAGGAAACCTACTTTTTTTTTTTTAACAGGCCAAGGCCTCTCTGAGGGGGAGACAGGTGAGCAGAGAGGTACGTGAGTTGTGGGAGCAGGCTAGGTGAAAACTGGGAGAGGGACTACCAAGCTCCAGGAGGAGGATCCCCAAGCGCAGAAGCTCTGAGTTGAGGATGAGCTCGGGGTACTCAAGGAAGAGTAAGGGTGATGGGGGAGAGGGGCAGAAGATGAATTTAAGAGGGGAGTCAAGTATCCGATCATACGGAACCAACCAAGACCTGCTAAGGAGTTTATATTTTGTTCTAAGGTGTCAGAAGCGATGTACGGTAACAGTGAAGAGCCAGACTGCTGGGCTAGATTCTGACCCCGCCCCTTCCCAGCTGTGCACATCTGTATCTTCGTCTAGAAAATGGAGATAATTAGTGTGCCTACCCCATGGGGTTTTCGTACGTGAGAAGAGTTAATATAGGCACAGAGCTTAGTGCCTGGTGCATAGCAAGTATCATCTCAGCATTAGCTGCTGCTCCTGCTATCATCACCACCATCACCACCATCA
>NW_017731924.1:271946-274400 GCF_001890085.2 Hipposideros armiger
AGGGGGGCAAGCAAGGTCCCCGAGAAGGGGACCATCTGACCCTGCGGGGGCCTCCGGGGCATGTAACATCTCAGCCTGCCCCCTCCTGACACCAGAGCTGGGCTCCCACATCCCTGTACTAAAACTCCCTGGGTCACAGCAGGGGTTTGGGAGACCCTGGATTCAAAGGTCAGGCAAGTTCCAATCTTGGACAAAGCGCATCCGGGAGCCTGGGGGGGGGGGGCGGCGTCCTGCAATGAGCCCCAGGTGCCAGTGACAGCCCACGGAAGCACAGGAACCTGCGTGGTCTGGGAGGGGGAGGGCTGGGTGGGTCCAGGCTGAGAAGCCGCTGGGAATTACAACAGTAATGAGGGAATCAGCAGTTCTGAAGCGGGCAGGAGATAACTTCTTTTGGCCGGTCTGGGACTGCAGGGGTGAGAGGTGAGGGAGGAAGGGTTAGGCATTCGATGTGGAAAGAACGGCATCAGCGAAGGAAGAGAGGGTAAAATCACATGACGGTAGAGACAGAAGGACGCCTCTAAATCAGGGCCTTGGCGATTCCGTCTCAAGGACAGGGGTGCCTGACAAACCCGCCTGGAGCCCCAGCTGGCGGAGCAGATTCCTGGCCTGCTCCTGTCAAAGCTGAGGGGCCCTGGGCTTCCGTGTTTCTGAGCTGGTAAGAGAGGGAGCTTTCTTGCGTCTGGGCGCATCCCTCCTGGCAGCCCTGAGCACCGCGCTCCTCTGGCCCCAGGTGGGTACTCAGAGCCTGGGAGCTGGAGGGTTTCACCTGCTTCCTAGGCTCCATGAAAACGGGCCATGAAAATAGTATTTTGGATATCTAGGTGCACTTTAATGAACCCTGAAAAGAAATTAGATTGATTCACTTGAAGAGTAAATGTCTCTCCCCGCCCCGTACACGGTGAAACTCATTAATGCTTCCACTTAATGGAAATGGAAATTATCTCTCAAAACATGACTCAAGCTAATCACGGTGATTTTTATACGTTTCCACAATGGACCGTGCGCTATCGTCTCTCGCTTTGATGAGCCCTGACGAGCAGGTGCCGCTTTCCTGCCTCATCACTTAACACAGTCTCAATAAGCTGGTGCAATTTCTCTCCCCCAAGACTCCCCTCCTGGGCCATCCCCTGGGGCGAAATGCTGTTTTATTATTACTTTTTTAACATCTCCAGGGAGAGGCTGCAGAATCTATTAAATAGCACCATTTTGGTGGNCATCACCATCATCATCACCATCACCATCATCACCACTATTATCAACATCATCACCACCATTACCACCATCATCACAGGATTTTGAGTAGGAGTCCAACGGAATCTGAATTATCTGTAAGAACCATGAGTCTGGCTTCTGTGTGCAAGTGCTAAGCATCAGTCAGCCCTTGGCAGTGGTGAACTAACATGGGTTGACTGCAGAGACAGGAGGGGAGGGATCACTGCACTGGACATAGACTGAAAAAGCTGACTTCTCAGGCTGGCTGGTCCTGTGCACCTCTATTCTGAAATTTCCCTGAGAATATGTGTGCAGTGGGCTGTTCTAAGTAAAGACGTTAACAGAATGATTGCTTAAAGCGGATGTAATATTAAAAAAAAAAACTACCTAAAGAAAGAAAAACAAAACTCTTCCTTGAAGAGCATCTGAGCGAAAGCCTGTGCTTCCGAGATAACGTATTCCTCACAGCCTCTCCTGGAGATTTCCCCAGTTAGCTAACCAGACAAAACGGGAGTCGCTGTTTCTGTAACTGTCCAAATACAATATAGATGTGAAAAAGTCAGGTAGGCATTTTCTGTTAATTTTCCTGCATGAGATGTCTTACCCTAAATCCATCCTCTTATCTCTGGCTGCCGCTGGAAAGAAAGGGTCATTAAACAGATGCCCTAAAAGCCATTTTGTGGGAATTCCTGACTGCTAACTCCACCCCCCAAGACAAGCCCACTCAGGGTTTCATTCAAATTGTTGGGCCTCTGGGAGAATGTTGCTCTGTGTGATTTCCTCAAGAAATAGCTCCTGATTTTTTTACTGGCCGCACATAAATAGGACAATGAATCAAAGGCACTCTATAAAAACCAAGAGTGTCTTTGATTCTTATCTTTCAGGAAATAAAAATGGCTAGAAGCACAGCGGGACCTGCTCAGACACTGAGCTGGGCACTTTACATCTATTAATGGATTTAATAACAGCCGTTTCCCAATGTCAGTCATTTATGTAGAACTCTCAGGAGCTCTTACTATGTCCTCATAGCACCTCTATCAGCATCACTTAATGTTTCATTTTGAAATAACTTGTATTGTTTTAAAATGTATATGCAAGGGAAATAGGACATCATTGTCTTAAATGAAAATGAACCAACGCAGTGTCCTTTCCATCCGTAGAAGATATTGGTGAAAATGAATCAACACAATGAGAGTCTAGCCAGATAAAGTCTTCAGCGCAAAAGAAGTTGAATCTGTGCCT
>NW_017731924.1:278015-307299 GCF_001890085.2 Hipposideros armiger
TGTGGGAGGCGTCTGTGAAGTTCATTGAACTGAGAGAAATCTGGCTTCAATCAAAACGTCATCCATTTGACTGACAAGTGTAAGTGCAGTGTATATTTTAGGAATAAGATAGACCATTTGAAATCAATTACACACCCGTACACGCGTCCATATGTATAAATGTTGACACATATAGATTGACCATTCGAAACCAATGATGTACATATATACATAGTATATGTACATATAGGTATATAATAAAATTATACATGCATATGTATATATATGCCGTGTGTGTGTATATATGTGTCATGTCTTATGTTAGTACTAAGAATAATGAACGTGGTGTTCAGTTTGAGTGCTGAGGCACAAAATGGAATTTCGGAGTCCCCATCATCCTTTGTTAAGGGAGAGTGGCCCCCTGTTTCTGCCTGTCCTGTCTCACTGTGGGCAAGCCCCTCCCTGTCATCAGGGAGCGTGTGCCGCCTGCTCTGACTTGGACGCGCAGACCCTGCGTCTACACGGTGTCCCGATGTGGCCACAGCAGGAGGAGCCTCTCGCAGCCCGTGCCACTCCACGGGGACAAGGTGCTCCCACGGCAGTGCATGAACCAGGGATCTGCACGCAGAGGGTCACGGGCTGGGTCCTGACCCAGGTGCCTCGGCCACGCCTGCACCTCACTCTCCAGCCTCCTCAGGGTCCGTCCTCCCGTCTGGCCCTGAGACTTCATGTGCAGCCACATCTTTCCTGGGACAGCTCAGCTCTCCTGCACCTGTGCCCTGGGCTCCCTCTGTCTCACTGATGTGACATCACTCTGTTTACCGTCCCCTCTGATCACCTTCATCTTGGGGACACCTCTGTTGGCTCCTTCTGCAAGCTGTCCTCAAGCACTGTGCTAGGGGCTGCGCCACCATGCTCTCAACCGCCCTCCCGCCCCAGCAGCTCTAGACAAAGTCTAATTAACCTCAACAAGGTAAAAGGAAAGGGAAGGCCCAGAGGCAGAAGGGCTTTTCCTGGCTCTGAAGTGTGGCTCTAACGTAGATGAAGGGGGCGTTCACGTGGCTCTCTGAGTCTAGGTCCTTTCTGTGGCAAGACCTGCCTCCCTCCTCATCAGATTCCTCAACCTAACATGCTCTCAGGGTCACTGAAGTCACAGGAGAGCAACAGGCAGGCATCACGGACACGTTCCCTTTCATGGTTTGGAAGAGTCAGGGACATCCTGGCCTCAGGGACTCGTTAGAGGACCACCTGTAATTTAGACTTTTCTATTTCTGGGACTGTCCAAACCCTGTGGCCCTGAGATTCACACGGAGCATGAGCGCAGAACCCCCACACTGTTTCCACATCCGCAGGGAAGTACCTCCCTCCGGCCCCTCCCCACAGCTCCCTGAGCAGATCTGACACTGTTAGTTGTACAGTGTAGTCACCTCTTCACATACCAGTCCCTTCTATAATGCTGCGGTCTTTCTAGAATGCTAAGAGGGGAAGGGATTGCTCTTAACTGGTAGGAGCTCAGAGCCTGTCGTAGTCTATTCTATGATATGCAGCTCACTCACACAAGAACAAAGCAGCAGTGTTCCAGAAACCTTCCCCCAAATCACCTTTTTAAAATACATCAAAAAAAAAAAAGAAGAAGAATGCAATGCATGTAGATTATGGATACATTTCACATGGGGAATTATTATTATCTCCACTCACAGAATCTAATCATAAACATCTAGCTTGGAAAATTAAATGAGAAATTGTTTTACATCTACAGAAGCCACGCCTGTATCATCTACATACTTGAAGTGTGTTTCCATATCACGTGGCAGCCAGAGAATAGATATATTTGAAAGGAGAACCAAACTGTACAATTCTGCCCCTTAATGTATGAGGCAACATCTTGTGTTTGAACAGTGTTGGGTTTATGTCATCACAGTGCTTTCCTTCCATCTGGCTGTGCCTGTGAAGCTAAGTCAGTCGGCTCAGCGTGGCACAGCGTGGAGGGTCAATGCCCCTCCCCCAGCCAGGCTTATCCCCAAGTGCCAGCTGCTCCTGGGACAGTGTTTCCTTCAGCCAGGTTCCCCTCTTAACAATGTACACCAACCGTGGGTCTCCATTTCCAAAATCCACTCACCCAACATCCAACAATGACTCACGGAGTGTCTCTCCGGCCCGTGCAGCCTGCTATGCCCAGCATACAGTGATAAATGAAGGTTTACCCGTGGGGAAGGTTTACCAGTGGGGACAAGCACCTCACTGACATCCCCTTGCTTACCTGTCTGCCCAACCACGGAGGCGCTCAGTCTGTGGGGGATCCTTGAGGACACCTTCAAGGTCATTCGGATCTGGTAGTACCTAAGAAAAGAGCAGAGGACAGGCTGCTGAAGATCACACTTCTTATTATTGACACCTTGTAAAAATACCTAGACTTCATCCTAAAAGTCAGAGGCAACCGTGGAAGTTTCTAGGCAGCATGCATGCTCATCTGGAATCAAAGAGAGGTTCGTTGTCAGCACATTGGGAGAGAGACGGGATGGGGCCAAATTGGAGACAGGACGTTGAGGTCACTTGAGATCATGTGAAATACATACAAGGTTGGTGGTGATGGGAATAGGAAAAATAGGTCACATGGCACAGGTACATTGAGGGCTGTGATTTTTCTATAGTCAGAGAAGTCCAGGTTTTTTGCATGAAACTTGAATGCATGGTGGAAAATTCATATATAAATTGAGTGGCTACCATGTGGCAACCCAGATAAATACTTCCTTTAGAAGCAAAGCAGCTGAGTTGCTACTCCTGGGGGCATAGCCAAATACTGTTACCATGTACTTCTGTGTCCTGATTCTCACTATGTCACCTCCATTTCCACATTCTGTCACTTCCTGTCATCGCACAGGTCCAATGTTGTCAGGAAGCCCTCTGAGCTGTCCCCTTTGGCACAGGTCCAGGAGCTCTGGGTCTTGTGATTCACGACCCTTGGAAACATTTCTGGCATTGTCAGTGTTCTCCCCTTCCACTGATTTCAAACCCACTATGAAATGGAATGGGAATAAAAATAAGTGAAATCGATGTAAAACAGACCATGAACACACATCAGTCTGCCATGGCCCATTGAGACCACGGCCGGGGCTCTTCTGCTGTGGACTCTGACGCACTGTGAATACACCCATAGAATGCTTCTGTCGACATTCTCGTGTTTATGTGTCTGGTGAACCGAGGTGTCGGGCAAAGAGCAGTGGCCCTGGATTCATGTAGCTTGGGTTAACATCATTTGAGAGCTGTGCGACTCTGAGTACATCACACAACTTCTGTGAACTTGTTTTTTTTACCTGTAAGATGAGAATTAAAAAAAAAAAAGATAACTGGCGTAACATTTGCTTCCAGGAAAGACGGAGTAGACATATTTTCCCCTATTGAGTACAACTAAAACCTCTAGACAGTGTCTATGAAACAAACAAGTGCAGCTTCTTAAAGATGGAGAAGAAAGCGAATGGTCTGGGGGCCTCAAGATCCAAGACACGACATGTTGGTGAGTTGTGGCCTCATACGTTCCAGAGAGAAGCCAACCACTCAGAAATGCTAACAGCTGCAGACAAGGCGCCTCCCCCCACCTTGCAAGAGAAGGTCTCGAGTCTGGGAAGAGGTTTTCACTACCAGTGGAGAGTGATGAGAATCCCACCTCCCCTTGGTTTAAGTGGAAGCCATGTGGGCAGCCTGGCTGTCTACCCCCATCCCGGAGAAACGAGAGCACAAACATGCCCAAGTGATTCTCGACAAAGGTTCAAAAGCAATTCAATGGAGGAAACAGGGCCTTTCCAGTAAACTCTCCTGAAGGCACTAGACATCCAAGGGCAAAACCAAACCCAAACAAAACCGAACGCTCAACTTAAATTTCACGCCTTGTACAAAAATTAACTCAAAGAGGACGACAGACTTAAATGCAAACTGTAAAACTTTTAGAGAAAAAAATGAAAGCAAGCTTTGAAACTTAGAGCTCAGCAGAGTTCTTAAACTTGACAGCAAAAGCATGAGCCATAAATTTAAAAAATTAATAAATTCAGCTTCATCAAAATTAAAAAAACTTTTGTTCTGAAAAATGTTCTATTAAAAGGATGAAAAGACAAGCTCCGGGGCAAAGGAAATATTCACAGACCCCATGCGGTGACTGATCCTCAATCGTTCCGGTTCTGTGTTTGTGCATTTGCCTACTTGTCACTCTTAATTCCTTTGTGGTCATTCACAGATGTGCCCACAGTTCATCCTGACGTTGAACAAGACAACGCTCTACCTTCTTTTTTCAGCCCTCACCCTGTCCAAAGTGTCTCTTTCAGTCTGTTCAGTGCTACTTTTTTTCTTTAATGTTTGTGCTTTTTGTTGGTGACTCTGCTGGTTAACATGGCCCCCCGCAGTGCAGGGCTGAAGTGCTGTGTAGTGTCCTCAGCGCAGGAGGCTGTGTCGTGACTTAGAGAAAATACAGGTTAGGAAATCTTCGCTCGGGCCTGAGGTACTGTGCCGTTGGCCACGAGTTCAATGCTAAAGAATCAAATACACAGTATGCAGGGCCTTTGTACAGAAACATACCTGAGCCAAGATCAGGTACTGAACAGCTGACAAAATTGCTGTGACCAGGGGCTCCCAGGAACCTGACTCTGTATCTGCCCTACGCGCAAACAGCAAATGACAGTTACTGCCACCATGAAATCCACACGGGAAGTGCAATAACTTGTAACCACAAACACTGTCACCGGTGTGTGGGACACTGAGGCAGAGTGAAAGGTTCCCGCCCTGCCTGCAGGAGCCAGCAGCTTCTCAGCAGTCGCTAATCGCCACTGCACGGACGTGTTGGCTGTGTACTGCTAGGTCTTCCAGTTGTTCAGGAAAGACAGAAATTTGCACTTTTTTTGATAAAACAGCTTTAAAACTTTTATATGTTGGTTCCTAAATCAATGACGATGACAACAGCAATAATAGCCACAGCAAAAACAATTAGTGACAGCAACGATGGCCCCACCCATAAAGCAATAAACAACAAAGCAATAACAATAAAGCAATGTGTGGACAGAATAGAACGTTTTACAGACTAAGCCAGCAACCGCCAAACTCTGATTTATACGACTGTAAAATGTCACTTTGAGTGTCTCTTTAATAAGAGACCTAGGCATTTGAAGCATTTCATCATCAAGGAAAGACAAATATATCACCATCACCACCACCATCACCACCACCACCAGGTGTAATATTCTAATGGCTTCTTCTCTGAACATAAAAAGAGACAATCATGGCCAGAGACTAGGCATCACTTTTCCATGAGACCGTGCTTGGAGCAGTCACAGTTATGCTCAGGGTGTAGAAGGCATCACTGTGCCAGGCCCTATACTAGGAATTCTCAGGTATGCAATCTTGTTTGATCCTCCGTACATCCTCTGTGAAAGGAAGCATCCTCTCAAGCGCCAACCGCGTAAAATGTCAGGCCATTGGAGACACCTAACGACTTACCCAAAGCAGCGAGGCAAGCAAAGGGCAAACCTGACTCTGACTTCAGAGTCAGGTTTTTTTTTTCCCTCTACAACTCACAGGACTCACATTTTGTTGCATACATCAAAACCCTCGTATAGTTAATCCGAAGCAATGTCTGAATTCTTATTCATTTAAAGCACGGGCTGCTACTGAATCTTATTCCAAGGAATTACCATGATCTTGAACTTCAGGCGCTTTATTGGAATATGCTGAAATACGTTTCAATTTGGCTGATCCGTCTGGGCTCTGTCCTGATGAAACAGAATGCTTCGTCCCTTTATTAATTCTTTTCTGTTTGACACGATGTTTCTTACAGATTGTAAATTCATAAACAATGTCATACATGACATGATGTCATTGGAAACCTCTGATGAGCTTACCATGATTTCCATCTTAAAGATAAGAAAAACCAACCTCTTCGAAGGGATTTGTACACATCCAGTAAATAATGTTAGCAAATCTCCAAGAAGGACCGTATTGTTTCATATGTGGATGTCTGTTAACTATCTTAGAGCCACCTTCTTCCAGCTGGGGTCACTCAAGGAAGATACTATGAAGAAGGGAGCGTTTGGCTCAAGTCCTTGGAGAATGAGCCCGTGGTAGGAGATGGTGGGGGAAACAGTTCCAGTCGGGAGGAACAGAGAAGCTAAGACCAGGGGCTGGGAACCTTCAGACACTGGCCTGGCACGTCAGAGTCGTCTAGATTTGTACAGGATTCCTTTCGAGACATGATAATAAAAATAGTCACCCTGATTGACTTCTGCCTGTAAGAGCGGCACTGAACTGTGTCCTTTACATAAAGTGGGAGGCAGAATGATGACCCTTCCAAAGACACTTGTGTCCTGATCTTCAGAACCCACAAGAAAAGAATTAAGGTTGCAGGTGGCATTAGGGTTGCTCATCAGCTGGCCTCAAAATAAGGAGATTGTTCTGGGTGACCTGGGTGTGCCCCATGTAATCTCAAGGTCCTGCTAAGTGGCAGAAGGGGGCAGAAGAGAAAGAGTGACAGGATGGTGCAATCAGAGGACGACTCCACCAGCCCATGCTGGCTTTGAAGGGGCCACCAGCCACGGAGTGTGAGCATGGAGCCTGCAGGAGCCACGGAAGTCCGGGGAAAGGACTCTCCCCTCGAGCTTCCACAAAGGAAGGCGGCCCTGCCAACATCCTGACGTTAGCCTGGTGAGGCCATTTCGACTTCTGGCCTCCAGAATCATTAGATAATAAACGTATGTTAATTTAAGCCACTAAGTTAGTGGCAATTTATTACACCAGTAATACTAAACTAATGCATATAGGCTTTCAAATGTCCTCCTCATGACAAAACCAATAGACGGGAACAAGTATCCCCATGTTAACCATGCACAAACTGTGACTCAGGAAGGTTAGTAATGTCCTGTAGTCACGCAGCTAGTTGGTGCAAGTTTAGGGATTAAAACGCAGGGCCATTTGACTAAAACCAATCTCTTATGTGGGGAGGCAAAGCCTCGTGACTCAAACTCCCTAAGCTCCCTCGACTTCTCCATCATTCATTCACCACCAGAAACTCAATCACACTTGCTCTGATCACCAATATATTTCCCTCTGTTTTCTCAAAACCACTGTGAGAACAGCAGTGCTAACTTCTGTATTCCTTACAGCTCTTCCCACCATCCTAAGGACAGAGAAGAAACACACCGAATAAATATTTGTTCTCGGTTGATCATGGAAATATCCGTTATCACCAGCTGCTGGAAGGGACGAGCCATGACCTCATTTCTGTATTTCCAGCAACTAACAGAGTGCTGGGACATGCTGGCATCCAATCAGTGCTGGAGGAATGAATGAATGAATGAATGAATGTTCCAATAACAGAGATTCCCTCAATAAACCACAGGTTATTCAACCCAATCCCAACATCTACAACTTTGTGTGTGTGACTCAGAAGCAATTTTTATAAATCGAATAAACCTAGACATAATATTCTATAATGGGAATACGGAGATCCATGACATTTTGTCATAATCACTTTCATGTCAGGTATGTCATGAAACGGCCAGTCTGACCCAGCAACGTTTGACCTAAACTTGTAAAAAGGTCAAAACTGAGCCTGAAGTCAGAACGCCTCATCCCCGAAGCCAAGGAGGCAAACCTAAGGTAATAAGTTTGGGCCTCTTCCCTTGTGGGTGACAACATCTGTACCAGCCTCACAGAATTGTGACAAGGCATGACAGGACAGTTCACATAAACCCCTTGCCTTGATGCTCAACCCCCACATTTCATTAAAGAGAAACTATAATTACTATTACCTAAGACGTGTGTGAAACAGACACCCTCCCCCATCCACACTCCTGATCTTCCCCCCATCATCACTGGTGGGGTGAAGCTGAGGGGTGGGTGACGGTCTGGGTGGGACGAGGTTCAGACATGCCCGTGGCACGTAGTACTGGATGATACAAAATGGCGGGCGCAAGATGCAAAGCTCTGCTGTGATATCACTATGCCCACTGGCTGGGAAAAAAAGGCCGTCTCTCTGAGTTTCCTGAGGGAATATTGCGGAGTGGTTACGAGTGTAAACTCTGAAACTCTGCCTGTTACCGGCCGTGTGACCCAACTTGACAGCGGAAGACCAGCTGATCCTGGAGTGAAATCCTCTGGCCTCGTGGGGAAGCCGGAGATGCCCTGCCAGTAAGAGAGGTCTTGGTATTGCAAAAAAAAATCACAGAAAACAACGACCCAGAAAATGCCCTGTATATTTTTTTGTTATACACTCAAGGGCTGATTCATCTGTTCTGACAGGATCCACCCACCACTACAGGACTACAGAACATTTTGTTGGCTTCTATTGACCTTGATAGCAAATAATGAGATATTTTTTCAAGAGAAGGTCGCTCTAATATTTCAATAAAACTTGTCTGGAGACTTGGCTATGGTCAGAACTTCACAATTATAATAATTCATTCAGATCCCAACGGCGTTCATTGTGGCGACCAGGAGCCTGGTTCCTCTGTCCCCATCTCCTTGCTGACCTGGAAGGGTCTGTGTGGTTCCCGCTGTGAACCGTCTGCTCAAAACCCATAATCCCCTCCTTCCTTACAAAGGAAAAATGGATTTTTTTCAAGGACAGTAATGTGCCTACCTTAAATACCCATCTTTCTCTCTCTCTCCCTCTCTCCCTCCCTCTCTCTCGGGCAGAGAGAGTTAGCATGCACTAGCTGCGTATAATACCCCATGCACAGTCACTGCACGTTTAAGGAACATGTTCCCTGCCGTGCGGTGGTGCATCAGTAGTTCACAATTGTATGCTCTTTGACTTCAAGTTGGTATCTTGAAATTGGCCATGGTGGTACCATGAAAAATCCACCAAGGTTACCAATCATTTTTTTCCCCCTTTGAGTCAGTTTTCAAACATCCGTCAGCACACCACCGCTCCACTCTTTTAACCAAAAGAAATATGAAACCCAAGCAGGGTAAACAAGTGGGAATTCTGGAGCAATTCTAAGAAGGTCATTGTTGGCTGAGACTCAAACTGTTGAGCCTTCAGGAAAAATCTATTTTGTTTCTCAGAGACACCTCATTGCATAAAGCTACTCTAATTAGGCTCCTGGGGTAATTCTCCTCTGAATTGAAGTGAAGAATGACCTTTACAAGGCGTGTGCCCTTTTAGCACAGCCTCGGAAGTCTGAACAAAATGTCTATCTCTTTCCCCCTTTTCCCGCTTTCTCATTCACATAAAAGCCAAAACAAAACCACAGCAGCAATAACAACAGTGATGTTTTTGGGGGCAACTTAAAGTTTTGTAAACTCTCTGAATTTGTTTCCTCAGTTGCCAAAGGGGATATCAGTTACTTCCTGGAGTTGATATAAATAGAAATAAATGGGTTTCAATAAACGAAGGATATTGTAACCGCTACTGTTCTTCGTACCTATTGACCTTGAATTGTTCATAGCCAAAGACCCCTATTCCGAAGAGCAGCCCCTTGAGGGAGTCGAATCAGCAACCCAGGGAGCCTCGTGGAAGATGCTATATATAAAACCCGAGGCTGCTGAGCTGCTGGACCACTGGGAAGTGCCTCCCTTCGCGGCGTCTCCCTCTGTGGTTATTCACACTGCCTGGTGGCCCTGTCATTCCTGCCTAATGAGTCCACCAGATGGGGTTTCTAATCTGCACGTGAGGCCACGTGTCCATGCTGCTCTCAGGAAAGGTGCTGGCACCTGTCTCTGCGGAGCGCAGACAAAGCTCCATGTGCAGGTAACGGGAAAGCTTCTCCCCGAGAGCCAGTATAAAACGGGACTCGGCCCGAGCTGCCGGGCACCAAGCACAGGCTCAACAGGTGTCAGCTGGCTTCCCTTTGGATCTGAGGTGGCATTTGATTTTCTTCACATGCATGTTGCTTGATTAAATGAGGTTGCGTGGAAGCAGGCTTTCAAGCTTCTCGCACAGCTTGAAATGACACGGGTAATTTAAAGCCTCAGACCAGAAAATCTGCTGTGCAACATCACGCTGTGACAGGGGTCTCTGCAGAGACAATGCTTCTAATTGGCAAGACCGGATCTGGCAAGCAGCTCCCAGCAGTCAGCGCGGGAGGCCAGGGCTGCGAAGCAAATGAAACCCTCACAGGTCTTCCAAGCAGAGGGAACAAAGACCTGGCTGGGGACCCGTGATGGAAACCCAGAGCTCTCGCTTTCTTTCCCCTCCGGCAGACCAGGGGTTAAATACCGGCTCTGCCCCTTCCTGGGGGTGCCTGAGCATGAAAACATCAATTTACCTCTCCGAGCACTGCTTTCCTCATCTTAAAAACCAATCATTGTGACGAGCAAATGTGACACTACACGTAGGACACCTGGCACAGTGCAAGAGCTGCTGTAAGCACGAAGTCCTTTTAAGGCTGGCATTGTCCTTATTGCCATAGTGACGACTTTTCCAGATGTTGCTATGGGAAGTCGACACAGGAAGGGCGAGGAAGACCCCCAAAGGCCGCCGAGACAGTTTGCAGAGTCCATGCTGGCACACAAGATGGCTCATTTTGGCCCGTCGTCCAATCCACTGTCCCAGTACATTTGGACATCATTTCATTCTTGGATATATATTGATTTTAAGTGAGAAGAGAAGACCTTCTACCAATAGGTGGATAAGTAACCTTACCGTTACTTTCAGATACTTCATAACTATTAACGATAGCAACCGCAATATCAGAGTAAGAACAAAGCAAAACACCAGTTCTTACAAGTCAGCCTTGAGCTGGGCACCATGCTGGGTGTTTTACATGCTTTGTCATATTTTACCTGGAGAATTGTCATGAAAGATGGTCATCCCCTCCTCCGCTATTCCTGTAAGGGAGCTGAAGTTCCAAAAAAGATATCATACTCTCAGACTTATCGCTTCCTAAGAATTTAGATGGCAGTTCATGGCTACAAAACTCCAAAGATACAACCACAGTACTCCAATTGGGGGTCAACTCATACGTACTAGCCAGTAGCAAATGTAACTGGGGTACAGTGATGACTCCTCATAGCATGAAGAGCACATATTGTGCCTGTGACAGGAAAGGGAAAAGCCACTGTGAGCTTTCTGTCAACTTCATCCATATTCTTGCTACTTGGTTATGATCAATTCTAAATTGACCTGTGTCAGGTACCAGGCACCAAGACGGGACAAGGACACAGAGATGAACGATACAGCAGTCCCTACCCTCAAGGAGCTTGGGGCCTGGCAGAGGAAAAAAGCCAAGGCCACAAATAGTCATTCTAATCCTAAGGAGGCTCTCGGAGTTTCTGAGAGAGTGAGATAAGGGCAAGGTTAGCTCGGAGCAGGAAGCCTTCAGGAAGAGGCAGGGGTCCAATCACGACAGCAGTGAATGAAAACCGGTCCCTACGAGACAGCAGAGCATACGGGAGAGACCTCACATGCCAAGTGACAGGGGTGTGAACCAAGGGATCAAGGCTGGTGAAGACAGCCAAGTGGCTGGAGCAGAAAGCCATGCCTCTGATGTCACCATTGTCAGCAGAGTCGTATTATAATGCCGGTCTTAGGGGCACCAGGCTGGGACTGTGCTCAGCAGACCCAGGGTCCCTGCAGAGTCAGAGCGTGCTCCTCCAGGGTCAGAGGGCAGGGTTTGAGTCAGAGCCTGACGGACAGCCTTGCAGCCAGAGATACTCCGGCACAGAACTGGGTGTGTGTTGTATATTGCTACGCATGAGTTCACCTGACTTACTCGGGTTTGACCCATTTCACAAATATAAGTTAGTGCTGCCGAAGTTTACATGCCGTCTTGGCTCACTCTTAAAGAACAGGCAGGGCTGGGCCAGGCTGAGGGAGAAGGAACAGCCTCTAAGGAGAAAAGACAGCTCCAGGACATGCGGAGGGGGGTCCCTGAAGAGCGAGAGTGTGTGGGGGGTCTGAGGGGAACTGAGTTGGACTGGAGAACGAGGAACTACAACTAGACATTTCTTCCCAAAATATTTATGCTAGTATCTGCTACAGGTGGCCCCAGCTACCCTCCACCAGAGGAACGCAGTGCACTGGTTAAAGGCACCAACTGTGAAACCCAATGGAACTTACTTTAAGTCTCAGATTCATTACCCTCCAGCTGTGTGACCTTAAGGATGTTTCTTAACCTCTCTGAGCTACAATTTCCTCTTTTGTAACATGCAGATGAACAAGGAGACCCAACTCATAGGGTTGAGTGGGAGTGACATAAAAGAATGTTTAACATAGCACAGAATAAGTCTTCAATAATCATTAGCTGGACAAATATAACTATTACCATTATTATTCTAATAAAGAAAGTCTTTGCAGAAGGCGCTGTGCTATATTGTGACGGTATGGTCTTTGGAGCCAAACCTGGTTGGAATTCTGGCTCTGCCACCTACCAGGTATGTGACATTAGGAAAAGCATTTCACCTCCCTCAGCCTCAGTTTCTTCATTTGTCAGAGAGAGATAACAGCCCATCTGGTAGGTCTGTTGTAAGGAATAAACGAGATAATATAGGAAAGGTGCCTGCACACTATATGTACGCAGAAAATACAAGATGCTTCAAGCATCATTTTGGATGATGCCACCTTCTACCCTGCCTCCTTTTGGAAAAAAAAAAAGAAACAAACAAACCCAATCTAGTAAGAGTCATACTTCATGTGTGGACCATGATGCCAGGTAAACTAGGTCATAAAAAACAGCCACATGGATGACTGACATATAGACAGAGCTAGATAGATAATAGGTAGATAGATAGATAGATAGATAGATAGATAGATAGATAGATAGATAGAAGATAGGTAGAGGGAGGGAGGGAGGGAGGGAGGGAGGGAGAGAGAGAGAGAGAGAGAGAGAGAGAGAGAGAGAAAGAATAGATAGATAATAGAGAGAGAGATATGATAGATAGATAGATAGATAGATAGATAGATAGATAGATAGATAATAAAGAGAGATGGATGATAGATATAGATAGAAAGATAGATATATAGATACATAGATAGACAGATATCAACAGACGATATACAGACTTGCCAACTCTCCTCTCACACGAAGAATCCCTGACCAGTTCCCAGCCCCTTCCATCAGAATTCATCTCTTTTGAAGAAAAAATGAACATATGGGACTACATCAAACTTAGAAGTTTTTTCACAACAAAAGAAACCATCAATAAAACAAAAAGGAAGCCTACTGAATGGGAGAAGATATTTGTCAATGAGATATCTGATAAGGGGTTAATATCCAAAATATTAAATGCTCATGCAACTCAGCACAAAAAAAACCCAAAAACGAACAACCCAATTAAAAAATGGGCAGGGGATATGAAGAGACATTTCTCTAAGGAGGACATACAGATGGCCAACAGGCATATGAAAAAAATGTTCAACCTCACTTAGCATTAGGGAAATGCAAATAAAAACTACAATGAGATACCACCTTACATGGGTCAGAATGGCTATCATCAATAAATCAACAAACAACAAGTGCTGGCGAGGCTGTGGAGAAAAGGGAACCCTGGTGCACTGCTGGTGGGACTGCAGATTGGTGCAGCCATTGTGGAAATCAGTATGGAGGTATCTCAAAAAACTGGAAATGGAACTACCTTATGACCCAGCAATTCCACTCTTAGGTATTTATTAAAAAAAACCAAGATATTAATCTAAAAAAATATATGCACCCTATGTTCATTGTGGCATTATTCACAATAGCTAAGACTTGGAAACAACTGAAATGCCCATCAGTAGACGACTGGATTAAGAAACTTTGGTACATTTACACAATGGAGTATTACTCAGCTATAAAGAAGAAGGAAATCATACCATTTGCAATGATATGGATGGACCTAGAGAACATTATGTTAAGTGAAATAAGTCAGTCAGAGAAAGACAAATACCATATGATCTCACTTATACGTGGATTCTAAGGAACTGAATGGATGGGAGATGTGGATGGAGATAATCTCAGAGACACAGAGGAAAAACTGAGGGTTGTTAGTTGGGAGGGGGTGGGGATGAAGGAGAAGGGGAAAGGATGAGACAATACAAATTGGAAACTACAATATGGCCTCAGGGATAGAAAAGACAGTTTGGGGAATATAATCAATAATGTTGTGAATATTTTTTATGGGGCCAGATGGACTCATGTCTTGTTAGGGAGACCCCTTCATAGTTGGTATAGAGGCCTGACCACCGCACTGTATATCTGAAGCTGATGTTGAATAATATTGTTATGTCAACTATACTTATATTATGTATAGTCATGGGACATGGAGTAGAGAGTGGGAATGGAGTCAATGGAATTATAATAGATAAGCATGATATCGGGGGTGGGAGGGCAGTAGATGGGGGAGAGGGTTGTTACTTTGTGAGGGGTGAAAAGGATAACTACTGCATTGTTTTGTACACCTGAAACTAACAATAACATTTTTTTTAAATTAAAAAAAAAAAAGAATTCATCTCTTGAGAAGAAACTGTCATCGCCATAGTTAATTTTCATCCCTTGGCCCTCTGTGTCTCTTAATTGCCTTTTGATGTGAAAACTACCAGGAGCTTGCAGGCATTCTGCAGCAACCTTGAGTGTGTAAAAACTCCCATTCCCTCATCAATCAAATCTTTATTTCTGCAGAACCGTTCAGACAGAACAGCACGGATGTCCCTCAGCTCCGTCTGTGAGCCACGTGCTCTGTAACCACTCCAGGGGGCGCGGGGTGGGGGGGGTCTTTTAAACCAAAAGATCGTCATATGAGGCAAATGGCGGTCACAGAACTCCACGCAGGCGGAAGCGAGGACCCAGCGCCAGAGCAAGGCCCTGGCCATCGGATGGGCTTGGGGAAGCGGCCTGCCCTGCACAGGTCGGCCATCAGCACCTAATGGAGCAGCAGAGGCTGTGAAGCGCTCGGCACCCTGCCCGGCAGTCACAGCTGTGAATTCTAATACAGACGTTACTGTGCTGCCTGGAAGAGCCCTGGGCTCAGGATGAGAAGACCCGAGTCAGGAAGCTTAACAGGCAGATGACACAATCTAAATGCGAAATGACTAGAACGGCAGGAAGAAAAGGAAAGGGTTCCCAAATGTTTCAGAGAAGAATGCAGAGTCTGTTTGGCAAAGCAATGGGACTGAAGCCAGGATGCCAGCTGGGACGTGAGTGTGCCCATTCCCCGGGCTGGTACACAGCCTGTCCTGAGGTGGGCTGCTTGCTCAGTCTCTCCAGTGCCGCCCCCCGCCCCTCTCTGCTGGCTGATGTAGCTCGGGTAATGTCAGTCTCCAGTGGACAGCACCCCGCCACTTCCCTCGGTCCTCCATGTCCTTGAGGACTGGGTGAAGCAAACACCCGGCCAACGTTCACAGTGGCAGAGCCCGGGGGGGGGCTCCTCTCCCCCAGGGGTCCACGGCAGGTGCAGAAGACACACCATGACAGCAATGTCATCAACACCTGCCCTGCTCAAAGGCACTGCCCTTTACGAGTAAAAGTGGCACAGCTACCAGCTGCCAAGCAGTGAATCCCGCCATGCACCACTGCGCAGCCCAGGGGACCCCTTTTCCTCAGGCTTCCATGAACCAGCTAAGCATGGTTATCTTCATTCTATCGATGAAGAAAATGGCTCACAGAGGTGAAGTGCCTCCCCCAAGGCTCTGTGGCTGCTAATCACCCAAGCGGGGGTTCAAAGCCACTCTGTCCATCCTCCAAACCTGTATGTCATCACCTCCCACCCCACAGTTTCTTAGCAGGACTTATATTCTGAACGTGACTGAACTTCATGCAATCGATCATCTCCAGAGTGAGCTGTCAGCCAGTCTCAATAAATCTGTCTTTTTTATCCCCATGTTCTTGGCACATCACACACGCAAGGAAAAAGTTGTCTGACTACAGGCAGGTCCTCGAAAACAAAAAGTGCTGTGTAACGAGAGACTCCCATCATTAATGCATTATTGCAACAAAGAAATATACTTCGCCTCCTTTGGTATGCACTTTGTCATCTGACTCAGGCATACATGGTATTAACTGAGGATCTTTGGGGCATTTGAATCAACAATGTGTAAACTCCAAATAGTTTATTCAGTTTTCAAGAAATAAAACATCTCTACTATCTTCAAGATGACAGAAAACACTTTCATTTTTTTAAAAAAAGCTGGTCTAAAAGCCAGCATCATCCCAGGTGACCGAGGAGCACAGAGGCTCAGAGAGGTTGACGGACTTCCCCAAGGTCACACAGCAAAGAAGGGAGCCAGGATTTCAAAACAAGGTTCAGACTCTGAACCACAAAACCCTGCACTATGGGAAGTTCTCCCTACGCTAAGCACAGCACAGCCAATCCTTAGTCACCTCGCAGCGATGACAAATCAGAGGAGACTTGAAGACAATCTTCACTCCAGAGTGCCCTGTTCTATTCCCAAAGCCCTGCGTTGGGTTTGGCTTGGCCTCCGCTGCTCTTCCAGCAGGCTGAGTTGCAGTTGGGATGAAAGACTTCCGACAGAGTTCGGGCAGGGCCCCGCAAGAAGGCTGAGATGCGTTCTAGTAGGAAGATGCTCCCTGGTGTGCTGTCACGGGCTGTGCATCCAGAGAGGACCGCTCTCGCTCAGCGTTCCGGCAGTGACAGTGGCCTTACCGCACTGTCTGAACTAAGGCGCTCCTGCCTGGGGCCGCATTCCTTCAGCCAGCACTCCTTCTGGCCTCTTGCCTTCCGCCAGAGCCCAGCTCTGTTTTAATTAACTTCTCCTCTTGAATGTTACTTTCTCCAAGAGCCCTCTCCTGAACTCTCCATCTAAATGAGGTGTCTCCTGTCATACTTCCTACGGCCACCTGCTCTTCACATCACAGCACAGGTTTCAAAGTGAATTAGTGACTTGGAGAGGGGAGTTTAGATTTAATGAGGTCTCTCGTTGGACCGGAGCTGCCTGAGAGCCGGGACTTTTCTGCGTGGGTTGTAATCATGAACGTGGCATTCAGAACTGTGTCAACTACACAGTGGACATTTCAGTAAATACTGTTTTACTGTTCAATACATGAGGAGGGTCAACATATTTCAACCCACATCATCCATTTACCAACAAGCTCTAAATGAGCTCCACTCAGTGTCAGCCCTGAGTGGCAAGCTTGGGAAACGGGAATTGATGGGACCTGGGTGCCAGGGCCTTGCTGTATGATAGGGAGGTGGTTAGCATAAATGTTAAACAAAGGAAAGCCTGCGGAAGGGCCCTGAGCCAGCCTAAGCCATCAGAAAGTGTCCTGAGCTACGTGACATCTGAGCAACCAACAGAATGGTGAGCAGGAGACGGCAGGGCACCACTGCGGGTGGGAAGCTGGCTCCCAGCAGTAGCAGGGGTTGGGGCAAAGCTTGGAGGCAACAGAACCCCAAAATCCTGGCTAAGCCCTACTGGTCAGGGTGGGTGGGGGCTGACTGCAAGTCAGCTGCCAGAATCACAAGCAATCCTTGGTTGGACAAGAACGTGCCCCCTAATTCATTCATCTGAACCCCTTCAGCTTTTGAGGACTTGGTGAGGCCTTGATAGAACCTCCCTTCTGGCTCTATCTGGAGGCACACCCTACCCTGAATCACCTGCTCTTTCAGCTAAAACATCTGATACCCCAAAACTGGAGGGGAACCGCAACCTCTGATTCTCAGTTTTTCCTGAATTCTCTAAAGGCAAACTAGCTTCTGCCTTGGAGGGACTCCCAGATCGCCTTGCGTGACCTCTCCGGCCTCAGTTTCCCCATCACAGAAGGCGGGTGTGGCTAGGACTTGCCTCAGTTTCCGTGAAGATTAAGCAAGGCCCTGTCAGTGCTCGGCGGGGGGCCAGGCACGTAGCAGGAGCTCACACATGTGCATCACAGTCCCACCGTCCGGCAAGGCGACGGCAGCTCCAACGGAAGGTCTTGTGCTCGGCCCTTCTGGGTCCGACACCCAGCACCCTGACCGGCACACAGGGAGTGATGACAGTTTGACGAGTGATCAATGAGCAGAAGAAGGAATGGGAGGAGGGAGGAGAAGGCAGGTCTGTGGTCGAAAGCTGGCTCCTCCAAGAGCAGCAGACAGCTCACTCGGGAGACAGGGTCCCCCTAACATGGTGTCCCAATCCACACCCAGATCGGGGTGCTTTCTAGACAGAACACAAACCATCACCCCTGTGGTATCGACAATCGATACGCCTGCCATTGGCTTAGTCACTAAGTGAGGGAACAAAAGTGAAGACAATGCTTAGGCGAAGTCTGTATTGTTCTCCACAAATGTCAGTGATGCGTTTCTCATCATCATCATCACCATCATCATCATCATCGTCATCACCATCACCACCATCACGGTTATTCCACAATTTACCTAAGGGAGCACGGCTGCTGGTGACCGGTACATCCAGGATTCCAGCCTGCACCCGGCTCACTGCGAAGCTATTCTGCTCTTGTACCTCCTTGGCACTGCTGGCTCCACTTTGCCCATCTTAGCCTGCAGAATAGGGTGCCTGTAGGGGCCCCCGAAATATCTCTATTGAGAGTCGGTCTATCCATCTATCCACTGCTTCCTTCCTTCCTTCCTTCCTTCCTTCCTTCCTTCCTTCCTCTCAACAAGTATATATAAAATAAGTAATATGTGGTCCTCCCTATGTCAAATATTAGGGCACTAAACAGGAGGATAAGGAGCGGGGAGGAGAAGAACCGAGCCAGCTTGAGCTGAGCCCCTGCTATAGCCTAGGGGTTCGGCTGAGTGTTTTATCTACATGATTTCATGTCATTATCCTGGAGAAGCAGGTACTGTCTTTCCCATTTTACACACGAACAAACGGTCTTCAACAAAGAATACAGCAAAACAACCCACCCGAAGCCGAGGAGGCTACTCCGGGAGGGTCCAGGGTTCCATTCCAGGTCTGTCTCCTGTCCAAACCCACGTTCTTGAAGGATGCCATGCCACTTCCCTTCCAAAACCCCCACCCAGGGCCCCTCCCCCACATGGCTCACCACCTCACTGAGGAGTTAAGAACTGAGGAGGCTCAGACACACACCCTTCACCGTTGTCGCTGTCATTTCACGAGGACAGTTACTTCAGAGTGAGCTGGAGAAGGCCCTGCTCCACTCAGACATCTTGGCTGGCACTGTCCAGCCGTGGTGCCATGGAGAAAGAGGGGACATCGCTTATCTTTTCTGCTGCAGTCAGACCTCTGGGGCTCTGAATTCCCCACAGGCTGTCAAATCTGGGACACCTGGCAGTGCGTTGACAAGCTCGAATACTCCAAGCCTGGCAAATTAAGTCTCAATGACGGGCCTCCAAGGAGACACACACTGGAGAGTCTCAGAGGACCATTTGGCTTCTGTGTCATGAGGGGACTAGAGAGGGACAAGGAGAGCCTCAGGGAGGTCACACCGGGAAGACTGCTGTGCAGATCCAGTGGGTTAAGCCCGAGTACAGCGGAAGTGAGAAAAATCATAGTCTGGATATACAAGTATTTTGAAGTTAGAGCCAAGAGGACTTCCGGCTAAACAGCATATGACAGACAGCGGTCAGGAAAAGCCCTAAGATTTGGACCTCAACACCCAGAGGATAGAGAGAGCGGCCACTGGCTGAGATGGGTTCTGGGTGGGAGAGGTTTGCGGGGTGCAGAGCAGGTTTTCAGTGTGGATGGAACGAGTTGAAGAGAGGCCTTTTAGATAGAAAAATGACTGCAGATGGTCAAATGCCGACCAGGGAAGTCTGAGGAGAGGCTGAGTCATTATCTAAATCTGGAAGCCAGCGGCACACAGCCCGTATTTAAACCCATGGGACTAGGTGGCCCAGGAAGTCAGAGCAGACAGAGAAGCGTTGCCAGTTGTATTGGTTAAAGCCTGAGAGATTGAATGGGATGCATTTTAGTAAAAGACAGGGTTACTTTGCCTTAACCATCCAGAATCATGCACAGTCTTCCATCGACAGCTTATTCCTTGTATTCAGTAAGTACAGCTCAGCCCATGGACCCGGGGCCCCTCCTGGGACCCACGTATCCATTCACCTTCTCTTTGTCCCATCTCCCTCTCCCTCTGTCTCTATAAACAGTTGTCTAAAGATTTGTGTCCATTGGGGTTGAGGGAGGCCGGAAGAAATCCCATTTCGGCATCCACGGCTTTGCCTGATCCTTACTGTTCAGTGTTTTCTCAACACCATGCACTAAAAGAGTATTAGGATCTATCCCAGCTATTAATAAAGTATACCGATTCCACGTCATCACTGTTTCTTACAGTTCCATGACTCTCTAAGCCATGGGAAGGGAGAAACCTCAAAAACTATAATCCATAGGATTTGGAGTTCAATTAGAAACCTTTTTGTCACACTGCTCCATAAATGTCTTCTTCATCCCAGCTCAGGTAAGTCACCTTACCCAATAAATATGGACTCACATACGTGAGTGCTGACTATGTCCAGGCAGGCACTGTCTCTCCCTGCTATACCCTCTTCTCTTCACCCCAGCAGATGATGTTCTAACCCAAACCTGACCACCCCCCTACCTAAAGCATCCCGTGCTCACCCCTCCTACACTGGCCCTAAAGGGGAGAGTTCACACTCCTTGGTGTGATGTCCCCAGTCCCCTCCCCAGGAGCCTTCTCTGTCGCCATCCCCTGTTCCAGCAGGTCAGCTCTGACAGCATATCAAGTGCCCAATGACCATGCCATTTGCACATGAGCTCTGCTCTGCTCCATTTCCCAGTTTCCATGTCAGCTCTCCCCAGTCCACACTGAGACTTCCCTCTGCAGGACCAGCTCCCCTCCAGGTTTGCACACAGGCTCTGTGGCTCCCTGTTCTCATCTCACGGACAGCGGGCTCAGACAGAGGCTGGTGTTGACTGCCTGGGGCCAAATTCACAACACTGCAGGGTCCTCACACACTCCATCCCTTTGCAACCTCAGACCCTGAGGTCTCTCATTGAGGCTCCCACATTTCTCCTCTTCTGTGATTCCTGCTCCCTTCTGATGGCTCTGGCATGTCCCCAAGGGCTCCAGCTCAAACACCTGTGCATGTGTCTCCACCTTTAAGTGCACTTCAAATTGCAATTTTCCTCTTGGAGTTTAGTCTCACTATCAGAATAAAGAACAGTGCTGACAATACTGAATTTGGAAAAAAACAGCCTTGAATTCGAGCCCTGGCTCTGCCATGGGATAGCAGCCAGGTGTCCTTGGGCCTCAGTTTACCCACATGTAAAATGAAAGTAATACTATCTAGCTCACAGGGCTGTCAATAGCATCAGGTGAGTTGGTCCAGTGAAGGTCCTGGCACAGAGTCTGAGCTCCCAAAGTGACACAGGTCACTAACGAGTTCAGCCAGACTCACAGACACCCCTGAGCTGATGAGCCCCAGCCCAGGTGCCTACCTGGCTTCTGGGCTCAGACACCCCCTTGCCTCCAGACCTCTGGACTCACATCATCTCTCCCGGCTGCCTGGCCCCCTCCCCCGCAGCATAATCTACTCATTCACGGAAGGGAACAGCTGACTATCTCTGCAACGTCTCTCTCCTCTCTCCGCATCACCATTATGTAAAAGCACTGAGTTTTCCGGATTCCACAGCCTCACCATTGCTCAGCCGTTCTCCCTCGAGCTATCCCTGCCACTTTCTGCATTTTCCTCACCCCGCCTGCTCGTCATCCCCCTTGCTTCCAAAGTGTCATCGTTTCTGCCACACACGTAATCAAGTCATTTCCGCACTTAGTTTCATAGCCTTCCTTCCTCTACTAGCTGCTGACAGCACCTGCGTGCAGCCCTGCTGAGCCCCTGGCATTGCCCAGGAGATGCCATGCTCTTTCTCGCTCCAGGCCTTTGCCCGTGTTCTTCTCAGTGCCTAAGACCCCCTCCCAGCGTTTACCTAGCTAGTGAACCCCCTCCTCCTGGTAACCTCTCCTGACTGACGCCTCAGGAGGGAGGAGAGGCCCCTCCCTCAGCATCTCATCCCGGCTTTGGCTTTTCCATTCCTGGCATCGCTCTCTGGACTTACAGCTCTACCTCCCATGGTATACTGTGAGCAGCGTGAATTCACGGCTCTGTGTTTCTCATTGTTCTGCCCAGAATCCCCAGGACAGAGCCAACGAGAGCAAGAGCTCAATATCTCCTGCAGGAGAAAAGTAACAAGAGTTTATAAATCAATAAAAGAACGCTGGTCTATTTCACCAGGGGCAACACGAATGGGAATTCCATGGAGGGGCAGTACACCTTCTCTCGAGACGAGGCTAATGTTAGAGAAAGTTTTAATGGGTGAGAAAAAGGGGGGACAATTGCTCACCTCCAAGGGTTCAAAGAGAAAGAACCTTCGTCAAGGGGGTGTGAATATATTTGGTTTAGAAAGTGCCCCTCAGTGGCTGGAAGAATTCGATTCTCAATACACCATCGTCTCATTATTCAAGGCAGAGATCAAAGTAGGTGCTGGGCAGCCAGGGAAGGTAGTCTGAGCTGGATTTACCATGGTAGTGGTGCTCTAAGCTTCGTAACCCCGAGCCAGACGCTGAGCCCACGTCAGCCTCTGCCTCCTCTATGACTTGGGGATAAAATGCTATGTTCCTTGTAGGGTTGTGTGATTACAAGAGGTTATTTGTAATATTACAGATTGTTAACATTTTCTTTTCCAGGGAAATTCTGGCTGACTCTCGTAGGTTGAGACCTAGAACCTAGGAGATGCTTTCATCAAATGAAATGAGATTTTTTTTTTCCAAGAAAGTTTAGCATTTCACCTGTTTGGGGAGCACAAAGCACGCTGGTAAAAGCAAACATCTGCCTTAGTTTTAGGAAGAGCAGCAGAGGGCCAGACTTCCGAAGGCGTCTTCCGTTTTCCCAAAAGTCCCCAAACAGAAATGTCATCTACCTGCATGTAAATGTCTGGGATCTGTGGCGTCATGGAGACCAAGCATCAGCCGGATGGGAGATTTGCAGAGATTTTGCCATCCATCAAAGCTCCTCTCACTCAAGAAAATGAGGTCTACTGCCTGATGCCATGACAATCCTTAATCAGTGTTTAAGTCCCCTGAGGTTTGTAACATGCCTTTCATGGGGGATTAGGGGGAGGGGGAGCCTAGAAGATTTGGGGGTAAGCACGGGCTGTTAGGCTGAAGGCCTTTTCCTGCCTCACATGTCGGATGAGAAAAGCACTCAGAGTATTAATCTTCATCAACATTACCAGGAACTTAGAAGCAAAACTAGCAGCTAAATGTATTCATTTTCAGGGTATTTTGTTTATATTATCTGGAGTGAAATGTGTCCCAATTAATCAAGAAAAATATGTCATGACAACTTCTAAATAATCAAATGCATTTTGTATTTTTTTAATATAAAACAAGTTAATCGTCCAAAAATAGAGCACTGGTTAAATAAATGATGATGGAACCCTATGATGGAAGTCTTTGCAGCTATTACACGTGTTGAAAAGGAACATATAGGGTTGTGGAAAATGTGAACCTGGAGACAGAAAAAATAGAGAATAAACTAATTTGTTATATTTTTGTACAGGAAAACACATGTGCATATAAAATAGTGCTTACTTAGTGAAAAGAGAGAGTACTGATTACAAAAGTAATGTAGGGTGTGGAAAACGAGAAAAATTTATAAACGTGTGTGTGCAACCGAAAGTTTAAAATGAGGAAATTGGACAAAAATACATTTAAAATTGCTGTTGAGCAATAGTTGGCAACCAAGGGAAACAAAATAAGAAAAGTTAAGGACCTCACTCTCTCACACCTTGTACTCTGACTCAAGATCCAGTCAAAGAACCTTGTAGAAAAGAAGCATCTGTGGTTTAGTATATCTCTATTGACTATATTTCACTTGTATCCCTAAAGCTATTTCTTTAGAAATGTATCATGTACTTAAAAATTGCTTAGAGAATAGATCCTAAATGTTCTCACCATTCACACACACACACACACAATGGTAACTATGTGAGGTGATGGCCATTAACTAAGCTAATTATAACCCTTCCATGATATAGACGTATATCAAATCCCATTGTATACCTCAAATATACACAATGTTATATGTCAATTGTATCTCAATAAAGCTGAAAAAGAAACTCAGAAAGCAGGATGTCCCCCCATTAAGGCCAATGAAAATCAGCATGGAGTCCATTAAGGTTTCCACTGACAAGCAGACCCCTTCCTGGGGGTTTAGCAGTGGCGAGTACAAAAGCACCTGCTTCAACTCTAGGGAGGAACTGCCTGGCTCAGCGTCTGAGCAGCTCAGCGTCTGTTGCAGCCCCACCCCAACCAGCTGAGGGCGTCTGGTCCAGGGTCGGTTGTAACCAGGGGCTACCCAGGCTACGGTGGGCTTAGGCCATCGTGGCTGCACTGCCAGGCCTGGACCTCCCTTTAACTACATGCTTTATAAACATTAAGGATCCTGCAAAACAGGTGAAGAAACTGAGATTCGAGAAGGTTAGCAGCTTGTCCATGGCACCTGGCTAGTAACAGAGTGGAATCAGAGCCCAGAGCTGTCTGTGTCTCAGGTCGCAGAGCGAGTCTGCGCTCTCCCACTCCACCGCCTGCTTGAGCACACGCCCTTTCACTCTCCTTGACAGGCCCGGCAAGAAGCACTTTGAGGAGCACACTGGAAGGACCCCACTCCCACTGCATCCCCCCCTCTCTGCCTTTGATGCCTCCAGGAGGTAATTAGCCCCTGTGGGCGGTTCTGAGCTCCCCGGGGGCTTTTCATCTCTGCAAGGGCTACACTCTGCCCCCTGGAAGGCTCTCTGCTTTGTAGGCCTGCTGAGCATGTCCTCAGCCAGCGGTTAAGCGGATAAAAGGCTTAAAGCAGCAGCCGGCTCAGAAGTCACAGATTCAAAGGTAAAAGAGGCACGAATGGGGTAGGGTAATCGTGACCAGGAACAGGGATTTGCTAGAAGAACAACCCATTATGCCCATCTGTGCACGCACTCAGCTAACGACCCTCTGTCCGCTCTCCACAGAAATCATTAGCATAATGCCAATTTATGAGGAGCGGGAGAGCAAGTTTTAATGGAAATAATAATTACGGAATTTGACGAGAAAGACTCTCAGAGATCACTGATTCTACCTATGCAATGTGTGCTGCATGGAACGGCAAGTGATAAAAGTCCTAAACCAAACGGACTTAAACAAAAATAAAGGGGTGATTTGGTTCGCACAGTGGAGATTCATGGGAATGAAATGGGGGATTAGAGCCATGGCTTCCGTACTGGGAAAATCGTACCCACTGACCATTCGTCGGGGGGACAGTCTGTCTTGACAAGGGCACCCTGTCCAAGCCCTGGTCATGCTGACCTGGTAGGCTCACCTCCACCTGGACCGCCAAGCTCCTTCACGCTGCAAAGCTGAGCGTTCAATGGGGTCACGCACATCTATAATCCCCAACCCCTTTCAAAAGTGTGGGATGGGTGAAAAGCATCTCAACAGAGTTCAATAAGAGAAGTGGAAAAAAAAAAAGGTTGTTTCTGATAGAACCAGACAAATCAATTAATTGATCTTGGGCAAGCAAAGATAATTGTATTTCTGAGTCTATTAAGGCACATCAGGACTGGCTGGCTGATTTCACAAGGAGCTGGCTGTCCTTGGACGCTTGGCTGTGATGGGGAACATCAGGGCACACACAGGTTGGCATTCTCTCTCAGGCATCACCTGACTTACGACTCAACCGTTTTCCCCCTGGTCGAGAAAAAGCAGGTGCGCTGCTTCAGAGAGGATTTCTATCCTAACATTTCTATGAGCATCTGACAGTTTCCATAAGTTCCGGTAATGCTGGTTGTAGGACCTTTTTTGCACAGCTATTCTGTGGGCAGGACAGAATTTATCCCTGAAATCATCTAACACCTCTGGGCAGAAAATCTTCTAAATGATACTGTAGAGAAGGCATGGAGAAGAGATAGGAGATGAATCTGAACATCAAATAATGAAAAACTTCACTCAGAAAGAAAATCAACTTGATGTAGAGCCATGTCTGAATTAAGGTTTACTAAGGTTTATGAGTAAAATGAAATTTAAATTCATTTTCAAGGGCAAACTATAGCTCCCTTTCAGTAAACAAAATTAGAGATGAGGGTTCATATTCTCATAAAGAGGCATAAATGAGTTATGAATATACTGATGACTCATAAATATCCACAAAATGAGTTTTATGATTCGTTGCTCACTTAAGTATTTATTTCCTTATGAGAAAATGATTGTAAACGAAATAAGATCTTCCCTCTGCTTTCTGACTCCCAGGACCCATGCTGGAAAGCTAACACAGAGTCCCCAGAAGTTCTTGAGCAAAAAGCATGTGCAAAGGGAGTAAAGGTCCTTCTCCCATTGGGGAAGAGAAGACGTCACAATCCCATTATGAAGGAAAAGGTCTGGGTCACTAAGATCCCTATAATCACAAGTCTAATAAAGCCAGGCTGGGATAACTTCTGTAATCCTTTTAGCCCTGTCCACGCCCCCATTCTTAGCCCCGCCCATGCCCATTCTTAGACCCACCCACTCACATTCTTAGCCCTGCCCACTCACATTCTTAGCCCCGCCCACTCCCCCATTCTCTCTCGTCACCTCACTTTGGCCTTTCAGGTGGGCTCTGTGTCCTGACACCACTGAGCCCTTCTGCTCCTGCCTCTCCAGGTCCTCTGCTCGGCTGCCTCCAGCCCATCAAGTGACAGCTCTGTTGTCATCTCCCAGGACACTTCTCTGGCTCTGCCCACAGAATGGGTTCTCCGCTCTGTCTCTCCTCACAGCTGTCTGTGTTACAGCACACACCATGGTCCTTTTCTCTGTATGTATCTGTCTCCTTATTAGCTGGCAAACACTTTGAGGTCAGAGTCTCTATTTTGTATCTTCTTGTTTATAGAGCCTAATATAAAAATATATGCTTCCTAGTGTTTGCAGTGATGGATGTGTGAGTGGATGACAGAATAAGACATAGAAGATAGGCTTGAGGAATAGGGAAAAGAGGAGTTCATAAAAGCTGGGTTGAATACAGTAGGTAAATATCAATATACAGACGTGGTCTTGAGAGTTTATATTGGAGCCGGACTTGGCGTGGGGTAGAATTTCTATGGTAGATATCAGGAGGACGAGGCGGGACGAGGACGAGCTGAGCACAGACAATAAATGGAAGAAGTTTAAGGTGAAACCACTCAGGCTTTGAGCACTAGGCTGAGGCAAAAGCAGAGGAAGCTTTTATTTATTTTTTATTATTATTATTATTTTTAAGATTTTTATTGGGGAATTGGGGGAAGGGGAACAGACAAGTTGCTGTCTTTTTTGTTCTTCAGTCTAGTTGTGGAGGACGTTGCTTCACTGGCCCAAGTTGGCACCATCATTGCGCTCTTCCCGGGCGAGGCAGATCAGTCGCCGGCTTCTGGACGGCCGCTCATGGCAGCTGCTGGCCGCTCACGCTGGCTGCTGGCTACACACGGTAGCCCATGGCAACCCATTGCAGCAGGGGCTGCAGCCTATGCCGTCACCAGCAACTCAACGGCAGCCCAGCTCCAGGTTGAGCTGTTGTTCAGCATCTTAGCTGTACAGGGCAGTGTCACTGGCCAGCAGAGGAAGCTTTTAAACAGGAAAGCAAAGTGGTCCCATCAACCCTTTCGGGTAATAACTCCATTAACAGTGTCACTACTAGCAGTGGTGACAATTTATATAGCATCTCCTAGATACCAGGCACCATGCTAGCTGCTCTGTATATATTAATATACAATTAATGCAATTAACACCATAACCCTTCAGATGACCCCATGAGACAGACTTTGTCATCACTATTTTACAGGTGATAAAATGGTGACTCAGAATGTTTTAAAGAGATGACCTCACAATCTCAGAGCTTCTAAGTGGCAGAGCCTGGCTTCAAATTCAGGTCTGACCTCCACGCAAGGCTCCCTGCCTCCTTGTCAGGATGAGTCAGGCTGCCAAGCACAGGGGTGACAATTCATGATGCTTGCTGACTGGTGTGAAGATACGCTTTCCCTTTGAGAATCCACCTCTGTCAATATAGACTTTGGATTAAATGCAGGCTGACTGTTTACTCAGAGCAAACATCACCAAAAGGCACTACGCAATCTGGGACTAGAAAGTCCAGGCACAAATATAAATGTGTGAGAAGCAAGTAAGTCTCGGGTCAGGGCAAATTCCCATGCAAAAGTCTGAGTTCTGAATCCATGTGATTCCAACACAGCATCTCACAACCAATCAAGAGAAGGCATCTGTCCAGCCAGACTGGGTACCAGGGAGCTGGGACACCTGGATGGAGGAGGTACAAGAGGACCTTTCTCATCAGCTGAAGAAACCACGTGGCACTAGGATGACCACCGTCGGACTCAGTCTGAAGAAAGGACCTCTCCTTTCGCACCCTCAAGTCTGATTTCTACCACGCCAAGGACCCACGGAGAACACATGCAATCATACATCCTCACACCCCAAATGGGCCAGCTCCCCCAAGTCCTACCTTCCTTCTCGCTAATGCCATCAGGAGATCATGCTCTCTCTTTTCCCCAGACCCCACCCTGCCCAGTAGGCTTGGCTTGAAGCCATCAGTTCCCCAAGGAGTGCCTGCTAGGTGAAGTTGTCACATTTCACCGTCAGCATGGCTCCAGGGGGACTCAGAGAAGAAAAGTGCTTAGCACTGGAGGATCACCTGCCAGGAGCTCCCCTAGGCAGATGCAGAAGCCTGGCTGGCATCACACCCAGCCTGTAGGCAGGACCCAGGGCGCTGGGGACTAATAACCTCAAAGCTTCCTGCAGATGGGAACTTAGAGAGCCTAGAGCTCACTCCAGACCTGAGAGGCGTAACTGCCTTCACCATGGTGGCCTGGCCTGGTCCAGGATGCAGGTGCTGTGAATCCCACCCTCAAGCGTGTTTGATCATAAGAGCACGTCCTCATGCACATCAAAATATGACCCTAAGTGTCCACTCGCCTTGACACCAGGAAATGCTAGCGCTAAGAATTATATATAGAGAGGGTGCCAAAAAAATGTATATCAGTGGACACTTTGGTCAGCGTGGCTCAAGCAGTTCACCGTCATCAGAAGTGTCTGGACGCTGATGGGAACCACTTTGAGCACCTCTTGTCATTGCAGAAGTCAAGCGTGACTTGTATTCATCTTTTGTGATCGGTATATATTGGGTATTGCAATTTTAATACAGTTTTTTTTTCCTTTCTTAAAATGTGTGCCCATTTTTTGTCACCCTCTGCATATAACAGTGATGGAAAGTTTTGATTTTAATTTAGCATAATTCAATATTCAATTTTAGTGGTGAGCACGGCTAAATGAGATGCCTCCCCAAATCGCATAGCTCTAGAAAGAACGGTATGATAGCCTTGCTGAGTCAGTGACAATTTCCATATTTTTATTTCCATCTCCTTTACCAACTGCACAAGGGGCTCTTCATGTTCAGGACATGTCAATTTTTTTTT